>NC_091172.1:16823479-16830979 GCF_040958095.1 Procambarus clarkii | reverse complement strand
ACACACACACACACACACACACACACACACACACACACACACACACACACACACACACACTCACACACACACACACACACACACACACACACACACACACACACACACACACACACACACACACACACACACACACACACACACTCACACACACACACACTCACACACACACACACACACACACACACACACACACTCACACACACACACACACACACACACACACACACACACACACACACACACACACACACACACACACACACACACACACACACACACACACACACACACACACACACACACACACACACACACACACACACACACACACACACTCACACACACACACACTCACACACACACACACACACACACACACACACACACTCACACACACACACACACACACACACACACACACACACACACACACACACACACACACACACACACACACACACACACACACACACACACACACACACACACACACACACACTCACACACACACACACTCACACACACACACACACACACACACACACACACACACACACACACACACACACACACACACACACACACACACACATAGTGTGTGTGTGTGTGTGTGAAAGAGTGTGTCCTCCCACTAACATAAATTAAATTACAAATAAAGCAAATGAGCTTGGAGAATGGGTACTAGAGGAAAACCCAGACATAATAGCTCTCACAGAAACAAAACTAACGAAAACCATAACAAATGCAGTGTTTCCAGAGGACTATTATGTTATGAGGAGAGAGAAGGAAGGAAGAGGTGGTGGTGGTGTAACTCAGCTGGTAAGAAAAGGCTGGGATTTTGAGGAGATGGTTATTCAGGGATGTGAAGGTTTCAGTGACTACATAGCAGGTACAGTAACAACTGGAGGACAAAAAATTATAGTCGCAGTCATATATAATTCACTACCAAATGACACAAGACCCAGACAGGAATATGATAGGAACAACCTGACCACCATTAACATAATAGAGAGAGCAGCATCTGTTGCTAGCAAGAATGGATCAGGACTACTAATCATGAAAACTTCAACCATGGCGAGATAGATTGGGAGAACAGAGATCCACATAGAGGACCAGAAACATGGAGAGCTAAGCTGCTGGACGTGGCAATAAGAAACTTTCTAAGCCAGAACATCAAGGAACCAACAATAATGAGAGAAGATGAACCAGCCATGCTTGATCTGATATTTACACTAAATGAGTGGGATGTAAGGGAAGTTAAGATGGAAGCACCCTTGGGAATGAGTGACCACATTGTATTGAACTTTGAGTACCTGGTAGAGCTAGGAATTGTCTCTTCAAAAAAGAACTAGGAAAGAAAAGGCTGGCTTACCGAAAGGGAAATTGTGAGGAGATGAGAAGTTTCCTAAGGGACACAGACCTCAGACCTACGTCTGTGCAAGATATGATGGACTGTGTCACCCAAACGTGTCAGAAGGCAGTAAGCAGATACATCCCGGCCCAAAAGGAAAAATCCGAGAAGCAAAAGAAGAATCCATGATATAATAGGGCATGTATGGAAGCAAAGGTACTGAACAAAAGGGCGTGGCGAAACTTCCGGAATAACAGAAGACCAGAAAGCAGAGAGAGAGATACCAGAGAAACAGTAATTAGTACGTCAGGGTGAGAAGAAAAGCAGAGAAAAGTTATGAGAATGATATAGCAAACAAAGCCAAGACCGAACCAAAGCTACTCCACAGTCACATCAGAAGGAAAACAACAGTGAAAGAACAGGTAGTGAAACTTAGAACAGGCGAGGACAGGTATACAGAGAATGACAAAGAGGTGTGTGAAGAACTCAACAAGAGGTTCTAGGAGGTCTTTACAATAGAACAAAGTGAGGTCACTGTGCTAAGAGAAAGGGAAGTAAACTAGGCGGCCTTGAAGGGGTTCGAAATTACGAGAGAGGAGGTCAAGAGACACCTGCTGGATCTGGATGTTAGAAAGGCTGTTGGTCCAGACGGGATCTCGCCATGGGTACTGAAAGAGTGTGCAGAGGCCCTTTGCCTGCCACTCTCCATAGTGTATAGTAGGTCACTGGAAACGGGAGACCTACCAGAAGTATGGAAGACTGCTAATGTAGTACCAATATTTAAAAAGGGTGACAGACAAGAGGCACTGAACTACAGGCCAGTGTCCTTAACTTGTATCACCATGCAAGGTGATGGAGAAGATTGTGATAAAAAACCTGGTATCCCAGGTTTTTTATCACAATTATCCCGTGAAGTCACCAGTGGAGTACCACAGGGCTCTTTACTCGGTCCTATCTTGTTTCTGAAATATGTAAATGATCTCCCGGAGGATATAGATTCATTTCTCTCAATGTTTGCGGACGATGCCAAAATTATGAGAAGGATTAAGACAGAAGAGGACTGCTTGAGGCTTCAAGAAGACCTGGAGAAGCTGAAGGAATGGTCATACAAATGGTTGTTAAAGTTTAACCCAACCAAATGTAATGTAATGAAGATAGGTGTAGGGAGCAGGAGGCGAGATACCAGGTATCATATGGGAGAGGAAATTCTTCATGAGTCAGAGAAAGAAAAGGACTTGGAGGTTGATTTCACGCCAGATCTGTCTCCTGCAGCCCGTATCAACAAGATAACATCAGCGGCTTATGCCAGGCTGGCCCACATAAGAACGGCATTCAGAAACTTGTGTAAAGAATCATTCAGAACTTTGTATAACTCATATATCAGGCCAATCCTGGAGTATGCAGTCCCAGCATGGAGTCCATATCTAGTCAAGGATAAGACTAAACTGGAAAAGGTTCAAAGGTTTGCCACCAGACTAGAACCCGAGCTGAGAGGTATGAGCTACGAGGAGAGACTACGGGAATTAAACCTCACTTCGCTGGAAGACAGAAGAGTTAGGAAGGGACATTATCACCACATTCAAGATTCTCCACGGAATTGATAGAGTAGATAAAGACAGGCTATTTAACACAAGGGGCACACGCACAAGGGGACACAGGTGGAAACTGAGTGCCCAAATGAGCCACAAAGATATAAAAAAGAACTTTTTTAGTGTCAGAGTGGTTGACAAATGGAATGCATTAGGGGGTGATGTGGTGGAGGCTGACTCCATACACAGTTTCAAGTGTAGATATGATAGAGCCCAATAGGCTCAGGAATCTGTACACCTGTTGATTGACAGTTGAGAGGCGGGACCAAAGAGCCAGAGCTCAACCCCCACAAGCACAATTAGGTGAGTACAATTACGTGATTTTACACACACACACACACACACACACACACACACACACACACACACACACACACAGACACACACACACACACACACACACACACACACACACACACACACACACACACACACACACACACACACACACACACACACACACACACACACACACACACACACACAAGGATCTGATGGCTGAGTGGACAGTGCATAGGACTCGTAATTCTGTGGCCCGGGTTTGATTCCTGGACCAGGCAGAAACAAATGGGCATGTTTCTTTCATGCTTAATGCCCCTGTTACCTATCAGTAAATAGGTACTTGGGAGTTAGACAGCTTTTACGGAGCTGCTTCCTGGGTGTGTGTTTGTGTGGGGGGGGGGGGAAATAGGTAGTAGTTAGTAACAGTTGATTGAGAGTTGAGAGGCGGGCTGAAGGAGCAAAGCTCAACCCCCGCAAGCACAACTAGGCCGAATACACACTCACACACACACACATACAGTCTAGTGTCAGTCAGTTGTGGTGGATAGACGTGGTTTGGGAAGCTCCTGGGTTACGAGTGAATTGGGAGGAATAATCAGATTACACTGAAGTGAACAAGTGTATATGAGTGAATGAATAACTAGTAAACTGACTAAAACCACAAGAAAGTGAAGAAAGAAAGTAGAAATAGCGATACTAATAATAAGTGTTAAACACATTGTGGCATTGTGAAACAGTGAAGCAGACCTCGCAGTGACCTCACTAGCCTCAATCTGTGACCGTCTCTCTCACCGTGTGGAGAGACGCCTGGTTACTGGCTCGCCTTTTGTGTAGCAGATCGTGCAACATAATTGGAGCTCCTGTTGGCTAAGGTTGCATATTGCAATGATGAAATCAGGAAGGGTCTCTATGTCAAGCAGCATCAGGGAAGAGGAGGAAGATAGATTTGTAGACAAGCTAAAAGGGAAATTTGTTGAGAGAAGAAACGTTTGGATAGAGGATCTAATCCTGGGCATTAAAAGTGAGATCTTTTAACAAATTCAGGATAAGGTTTAGAGACAGAAACAAGAGCTGTAGGGACTATAATCAGGGAGAAATTAGGAAGAGTAGGGAAGCATGGGAGAGTGAATGTGCTGGGCTTGCAAATGAAATAGGCAGAACTAAAAGCTTGGGTAGGGACAAGTGGATTTGTGGGGGATGTATTAGTGAGTGTGGGTGGGACGGAGGGTATCCAGGGGAGGAGCTACCAGCATGGGAGTGAATCACTGAGAAGGCCGTCAATTATCCTCCAAGGGTTATTCGAATCATGGGCAACATCAAGACATGAAAGGATAGAAATGGAAAATTTTGAATTACATGAGATTTTGAGGTGAATTAGGGCCGATGTGGCAGGAAACGAGGTGGAACTCAGCCGCCGGATTGGACCTTTCAATTGTAACAAGACTCTAACTGTTTTGGTTAAATTTTCTAATGAAGAGACAGTGAATTACATAATGAAGAACAAACATTTACTCAGAGGCAGCGAAGCTCATTACAATGTGTTTATAGAGAGGTATATTATGAAAGATGAACAAATAGCTCGCAGGGCGAAATGGCCTGCACGTCACCTAAGCCCAAGCCTCCCAAGGAGCTTTTGCAAGTCACACCCACCCCAACTCTGACCTCCCATCCCTCCCTCCTGCTTCAACCCCCAACAACTCCCCTGCCCCTTCCACACTTGCACCCAACTCAACCTGCTACATCGCACCCTTCAATGGCCCTATCGGGCCATGCCATATCCTCCCCAAACCCACTCTCTCATCCCTTCTCTACTACTAACTGCACTCCATCTCCCATATGAACCCCCTCACCTTGTGATCCCCTCACCACCTCCCCCATCTCCCTCTTCCCCTCTTCTACCCCAAAACCCACACCTACCCCTGATTACCCCTGACTAATACAACCTCTCTTTCACTCTCAACACCCATGCTCCATTCTCTCCACAGCCCTCCACCTCCACTATCCTTCTTCCCCCCAACTTCTCGATCTCTATCTGACTCTCAGCCTCCCCTATGCCATTCAGACCCTACCTAATTTTCAGACCCATTATGCCCTTCTTACTCCCCTTAGATGCCCAGACCCCCATTCGCCCCCCAGGAACTCCCCCCAGCACCTGTTCGTCCCCCAGACACCCCCAGACCAACCTGGACCCCGTAGAGAACGGGTGAACTCTGGTACCAGAGCTTCCAAGAAGAGTCTCCAGGTATGGTACACCCATGCTGATGGGGTATCCAATAAAGGAGAAGAGATAAAAGAATGAGTTAGTGAGTCAGATGCAGACATAGTTGCAACAGTGGAAACTAAAAAAAATTGCATGATCTCGGATACTATCTTTCCATAGGGGTACCAGGTGATAAGAAAAGAAAGGACACATAGAGAGGGAGGGGGAGTGGCACTCCTAATTGAGCAGAAATGGAAGTTTGAAGACCTGGAAAATGGGGGTACCAATGAAAGCACAAGCTCCATACATAGAACACTGACAGCAGATGGGAAGAAGATTATGATCTTGATAATCTACAATCCCCCTCCAAACAGTAGAAGGCCCAGGCAGGAGACAACAAGGTATGTATAGATGAACTGCAGAGGGCAGCAACAATTGCTCATAGAATGAGAGCGAAACTGCTGGTCATGGGGGACGTAAATAACAGAGAGATCAATTGGGGAGCAAGGAATCCCCATGGCGGATAGGAAACGTGGGGAGCCAAGTTAGTAGACATTATAGACAGGAATTTCCTAACACAACATGTGAAAGAAGATACGAGGGAAAGAGGAGGAAATTCACCGAGCCTATTAGACCTGATTTTTCCCCAGAATGTAGAAGACATCGAGAAGTTGGAACATGAAATACCACTAGGAGCCAGTGACCATTGTGTCCTAGTCTTTGACTACATGATGGAACTTAAAATTGTGACCAAAGGACGAAAGTTCAGGAAAAGGAGAGTTGACTAAAGGATAATCAGCGCATGATCTAATGAACCAGGTCATATGGAAATGCAAGGATGCCAAAGACAAATTTATACCAACAGTAACGGAAAAAAGTAGGAGGGTATATAATAATCCACGGTTTAATAGGCAGTGTCAGGATGGAAAAAATGAGATGAAGGAGGGAGTGGAAGAAGTACAGAAGACAAAGGATAGACGACAACGAATGTCGTACCGTTATTCAAGAAAGGGGATAGGGAGGAGACACTTAACTACAGATCTATATCACTGACACACATCCCCTGCAAAATACTTGAATAAATAATTAGGCTAAGACTTGTTGAACGCCTAGAAAACATTAGGTTTGTAAACAAACATTAATATGGGTTCTGGAAAGAGAAATCATGCCTAACAAACCTTTTGGAATTCAGTGATAAAATAACGAGGATAAGGAAGGAGAGAGAAGGATAGGGCAGGCTGCATATTTCTGGACAGCCAAAAAGCCTTTGATACAGTACGCACATGAGACTGCTATTTAAACTTGAGAGGCAGGCAGGAGTAAGTGGAAAGGCCCTAGCAATGGGTTAGGAACTACCTAACAGGAAGGAGCCAGAGGGTAAAGGTAAGGGGGTGAGAAGTCGGACTGGCGAACAGTAACGAGTGGAGTACCTCAGGGATCGGTGCTGGGACCAATTTTAGTTATTAATATACGTTAATGACATGTTTACAGGAGTAGAATCCTACATGTCGATGTTCGCAGATGACGCAAAATTAATGAGAAGAATAGTGATAGATGAGGATTGTAGGATCCTCCAAGAGGACTTGAACAGGTTGCAGAGATGGTGAGAAAAATGGCTATTTGATTTCAACACGAACAAAGGAAAAGTTATCGAAATGGGATTAGGTGATAGGAGACCAAAGGGACAGTACACAGTAAAGAGAACTGCCTACCTGTGACGATTCAAGAAAGAGACCTGGGCGTGGACGTAACACCTAATTTAGCTCCTGAGGCACATATAAATTGGATATCGAAGTGGGGAGGCATTTAGGGCGCTTTACACCTGCCTTCGCGAGACCAGTCTTAGAGTATGCAGCGCCATCATGGCGTCCCCACCTTAAGAAACACATAGGAAAACTGGAAAAGATTCAGAGATTTGCGACGAGGCTCGTCCCAGAGTTACGAGGGATGGGGTACGAAGATCGCCTGAAGGAACTGAACCTAACAACATTAGAAAAATAAAGGGAGAGAGGGGATATGATAGGAACGTATAAAATACTTATTTAAATTGACAGAGTGGAAATAGACGAAATGAT
>NC_091172.1:16780979-16818479 GCF_040958095.1 Procambarus clarkii | reverse complement strand
CAACTGACGATTTACTGTAAAACCAGAAAAACGGCCAGCCTACTCATGAGAAACTCTTCCAGACACAATGCAGAACGCTTTAAAAGAGACCAACGTCGTCTATGCCTTCAAATGCCCTCTTGGTGACTGTAAGCTTCAAAAAACCCAGTATATAGGCAAGACAACAACATCTCTTTCTAGGCGTTTAACGATGCATAAGCAACAGGGCTCCTATTAAGGAACAAATAATCTCTTCCCACAAACAAACCATCACCAGAGAAATCTTAGCAAACAACACAGAAATCATCGATAGATACAGCGATAGCAGGCGGCTTGACGTTTGCGAGGCACTACACATCAAGAAGTCAACACCAGCAATCAACAGCCAATTAATGCACAACTATATTCTACCCACTTCAAGACTCCGCTCAAATATAGAAGCATCAAGAAATATGGACCAATAGGCTTTCTACAATTACTTCCATTCAATACCCATTGTTTCGTGTTCTGTCTTGTGTTTGAATTTAATACCCATTGTTGAAAGTTCGTTTTCACCTCATCCACCTCACCCAAATGTAGATATAAACTCGAAGATGTGCAAAGCTCTATTCAGTTTCAGTTGTGTGTTTGTAAACTAAAGTCTTTGAAAATGTAATAAGTTTTACGAAACGCGCTCAAGTGTCGCGTCAGACTAGAAATAAAAATGAATTTTTGAGAATTGATCTTTGAATTACCATCAACAGTGAAAAGAAACGTAAGAAAGATAGAGAAAATTCTTCTTAGAATTATTAATCTTACTTTTTCGGTCATATTTAATAATATATGTCTACAGGAAAGACTGCTACAAAAATATACTAATATATATATATATATATATATATATATATATATATATATATATATATATATATATATATATATATACATATATATATATATATATATATATATATATATATATATATATATATATATATATATATATATATATATATATATATATATATATATATTGGAGCGGAGTCTTGAGGTGGGTAGAATATAGTTGTGCAATAATTGGCTGTTGATTGCTGGTGTTGACTTCTTGATGTGTAGTGCCTCGCAAACGTCAAGCCGCCTGCTATCGCTGTATCTATCTCTTTTAAAGCGTTCTGTTTTGTGTCTGGAGAGTTTCTCATGAGTATAAAATGAGTATTCTCATGAGTATTTTCTGGTATAAAATCAGAAAAACGGCCAGCCTACTCATGAGAAACTCTCCAGACACAAAACAGAACGCTTTAAAAGAGACTAACGTCGTCTATGCCTTCAAATGCCCACTTGGGGACTGTAAGCTCCAAAAAACCCAGTATATAGGCAAGACAACAACATCTCTTTCTAGGCGTTTAACGATGCATAAGCAACAGGGCTCCATTAAGGAACATATAATCTCTTCCCACAACCAAACCATCGCCAGAGAAATCCTAGTAAACAACACAGAAATCATCGATAGATACAGCGATAGCAGGCGGCTTGACGTTTGCGAGGCACTACACATCAAGAAGTCAACACCAGCAATCAACAGCCAATTATTGCACAACTATATATATATATATATATATATATATATATATATATATATATATATATATATGCAAGTGACGATCACAAAACACTGATCATTTTATGCGGAAAATCCACAGAGAAATATGAAATGAGGTGAACGTTTCGGCTTGTCAAAGCCTTTGTCAACACCAGACTGACTAAGGAGAAGGGAAGGGGGAGGATATATTGGCCGACACCTGACCAACCCATCCCTAGGGAAAGAATTAACCAAAAACAGGAATAGCTAAGCTTAGAATGGTCAAAAAGGATTAAGCGGTCAGATAATAAGGATGAAAGATTAAAGAAAAGCCTCATGAACACACAATATATGAATATACAATTATAATGAGACATTGTAAGCTTCTCTATCAGAGTGGTTTCTTAAACTGTTGTGCAATATTATAACTTAAAAATGGATCAAGTTTGTACATACCAGTACTAACATTAAGAAGATTTGGACACTGACTGATTAGAGCAGACTCAATCAAATTCCGTTCCACGAAATCCCCACAATTGGTAATGCTTTTTGCCCCATTCCAGTTAATATTGTGATCGCATAAACTCGTATGTAGATACAATGCATTAGACGTTTGGGCAGTTCTAATACTATAAGCATGTTGTGACAACCGCAATTGTAAGGACTTTCCTGTTTGTCCAAGGTACACAGAATCACAATCATTGCAGGGAATCGAATACACACAACCTGCTGTGTCAGGGGAGTTTTTTATTAAATTGGATTTGATCGTACTATTAGTGAACGCCAAATTTATATTAAGTTTCTTAAAAATCAGAGACAATTTTTCAAGTCCACTCGCATAAGGTACCACCAATGAGTTAATAATTTTTGGTTTCGCCTTAGGGACGTGATTATAAAACGTACGCTTGGCTTGTACAAACGAGAAATCCAAAAACCTCTTAGGATATTGTAAACTCTTCCCTATTTCATATATTTTAGCAATCTCTTCATCAAAAAACTCAGGGCTGCAAACCCTCAAAGCTCGTAGAAACATTCCTGAAAATACTGCCTGTTTAACTTTACTATGATGATTCGAATAAAAATGAACATACGACCCCACGTTGGTAGGTTTCCTATACACATTAAATTTGAACTTTCTAGTGACTCTATGAATCATAATGTCCAAAAACGGAAGAGTACCATTCTCCTCAGTCTCACAAGTGAATTTTATTGAAGGTACCAAAGAATTGAGTTCATTAAGAAAAACTATCTGGTCTTTGTTGCACGGCCATAAGCACAAAATATCATCAACATACCTAAACCAAACTACATTAGCCGGGATAATCCTGGATAAGATTTTTGTTTCAAAGAATTCCATATACAAATTGCTTAAAATAATTGAAAAAATATAAGTAAAAGATAAAGTGGTTACCCCCTTGTGCTCAAATGTCGTATATATGTATAATTGTTCCAGCTGTAATGCTGGATATGTCGGAAGTTCCATTCGGAACTTTAAGATTAGGATACTTGAGCACCGGGGATTATCTTTTAGGACTGGATTACCATTGTCTAAACCAGCATTTTCGGAGATTAGAAACCATTGTTATGAGTTTGATCATTCTCTGCTGGAATCTGATTTTAAAATTCTGGACACTTGTATGAATGGCCAGTCAGATCTGAGAGTAATGGAATCCTTATATATAAAGGAGCTGCGGCCTCTGTTAAATAGCAACCTTTCAGCTGTTCAATTGTACACTGTATAGTGCACAGTAGGCCCTGTAATTTGATTTTTAGTTCATTTTGGTAGTTTAATTTTGTTTAGTTTACCATGTCTTTGCCCTTTCTTACTTATTTCAAGTCTTAACATTGTACATTAATATAATCTTTTATTTAGGATATATAATACATTTTTTGGTATTTAATTTTATTTAATATTTGAGTTTTTATAAGATTTTGGTTAGTACTTTATAATTGTCGTTTATTCTGTTTGTATTTTACATACATTTTTTGTAGATTTGTAGTCATTATATAAATATTTCTTATAGTGTTTAGTATCTATGTGTTAGGTATCAAGTTTCACTTCTGATCACTTCACGTAAGTTTAATAGAATGGTTTGTTTTAGTAGTTATAAATTTCATTTTGTAGTTTAATGGTTTTTAAATTAGTTTTAATATGTGTGACAGTTAATAAGTTTTATTTGTATTCATCACTTTAAGTGCGCTTAAGTGTTTTGTTTTTTAAGAATTTTCCTTTCTTTGATAGGCAATTATATTCAGCATGAGTTCTTTGTTTACCAGCTATTTGATTGTGATTTCTGTTTTTTCTTTTAGATCTGATGATGAATACGAGAAGTATTCGAAACGTTATGTTTTTTAAGTAAAGATTCTGATACAAGATGTTCAGTATATCCCTGGTTTTCCTATTCATCTTAATATTAAGATTCCCGAAGGGAACATCGATCATAAATATATATATATATATATATATATATATATATATATATATATATATATATATATATATATATCTCATAGATCTATAATTAGTTTGTTAGAAACTATAGGAAGGTCACACTACATGAGTGGAGGAAGTGTTTCGTGGCCTCGTTGAAGAAAGAATGAAGTGTCAAGGTGCAGTTAAGTGGGTGGGAACGAGGCGGGGCATTTCTGGATTCATCCACTTGCAAAGAGGTCTTAAGACCAGGCTACGATGACTAGAGGGCCCCTTGCAACCCCCTGTAACACAGCGCCCTCCACCCCCCCCCCCTCGTGCAATGCGCAACAGGAAACCCACAAAATACTTTTGTCCATCGTAACTCTTCACTATCTATTTGTCATACTCATAACTGAAAGTAAATATAATGACATTGTCGTTATGGAAATAAAAACTAAATTAATGCGTTAATTGTACGAGGCCGATGTAATGTCGAGGCCGATGTAATGTCGAGGCCGATGAACTGTTAAGGCCGATGTACTGTCGAGGCCGATGTACTGTCGAGGCCGATGTACTGTCGAGGCCGATGTAATGTCGAGGCCGATGTAATGTCGAGGCCGATGTACTGTCGAGGCCGATGTACTGTCGAGGCCGATGTACTGTCGAGGCCGATGTAATGTCGAGGCCGATGTACTGTAGAGGCCGATATACTGTCGAGGCCGATGTAATGTCGAGGCCGATGTACTGTCGAGGCCGATGTACTGTCGAGGCTGATGTACTGTCGAGGCCGATGTAATGTCGAGGCCGATGTAATGTCGAGGCCGATGTACTGTAGAGGCCGATATACTGTCGAGGCCGATGTAATGTCGAGGCCGATGTACTGTCGAGGCCGATGTAATGTCGAGGCCGATGTACTGTAGAGGCCGATATACTGTCGAGGCCGATGTAATGTCGAGGCCGATGAACTGTTAAGGCCGATGTACTGTCGAGGCCGATGTACTGTCGAGGCTGATGTACTGTCGAGGCCGATGTAATGTCGAGGCCGATGTACTGTCGAGGCCGATGTACTGTCGAGGCCGATGTAATGTCGAGGCCGATGTACTGTCGAGGCCGATGTAATGTCGAGGCCGATGTAATGTCGAGGCCGATGTACTGTCGAGGCCGATGTAATGTCGAGGCCGATGTACTGTCGAGGCCGATGTACTGTCGAGGCCGATGTACTGTCGAGGCCGATGTACTGTCGAGGCCGATGTAATGTCGAGGCCGATGTAATGTCGAGGCCGATGTACTGTCGAGGCTGATGTACTGTAGAGGCCGATATACTGTCGAGGCCGATGTAATGTCGAGGCCGATGTACTGTCGAGGCCGATGTACTCTCGAGGCCGATGTACTGTCGAGGACGATGTACTGTCGAGACTAACGTACTGTCGAGGCCGATGTACTGTCGAGGCCGATGCACTGTCGAGGCCGATATACTGTCGAGGCTGATGTACTGTCGAGGCCGATGTACTGTCGAGGCCGATGTACTGTCGAGGCCGATGTACTCTCGAGGCCGATGTACTCTCGAGGCTGATGTACTGTCAAGGCCGATGTACTGTCGAGGCCGATGTACTGTCGAGGCCGATGTACTGTTAAGGTCGATGTACTGTCAAGGCCGATGTACTGTCGAGGCCGATGTACTGTCGAGGCCGATGTACTGTTAAGGTCTATGTACTGTCGAGGCCGATGTACTGTTAAGGCCGATGTACTGTCGAGGCCGATGTAATGTCGAGGCCGATGTAATGTCGAGGCCGATATACTGTCGAGGCCGATGTACTGTCGAGGCCGATGTACTGTCGAGGCCGATGTACTGTTAAGGCCGATGTACTGTCGAGGCCGATGTACTGTCGAGGCCGATGTAATGTCGAGGCCGATGTACTGTCGAGGCCGATGTACTGTCGAGGCCGATGTACTGTCGAGGCCGATGTACTGTCGAGGCCGATGTACTGTCGAGGCCGATGTACTGTAGAGGCCGATGTACTGTCGAGGCCGATGTAATGTCGAGGCCGATGTACTGTCGAGGCCGATGCACTGTCGAGGCCGATGTACTGTCGAGGCCGATGTACTGTTTAGGTCGATGTACTGTCAAGGCTGATGTACTGTCAAGGCTGATGTACTGTTAAGGTCGATGTACTGTCGAGGCCGATGTACTGTTAAGGTCGATGTACTGTCAAGGCCGATGTACTGTCGAGGCCGATGTACTGTCAAGGCCGATGTACTGTCGAGGCCGATGTACTGTCGAGGCCGATGTACTGTCGAGGCCGATGTACTGTTTAGGTCGATGTACTGTCAAGGCTGATGTACTGTCAAGGCTGATGTACTGTTAAGGTCGATGTACTGTCAAGGCCGATGTACTGTCGAGGCCGATGTACTGTCAAGGCCGATGTACTGTCGAGGCCGATGTACTGTCGAGGCCGATGTACTGTCGAGGCCGATGTACTGTTGAGGCCGATGTACTGTCGAGGCCGATGTACTGTCGAGGCCGATGTACTGTCGAGGCCGATATACTGTCGCGGCCGATATACTGTCGAGGCCGATATACTGTCGCGGCCGATATACTGTCGAGGCCGATGTACTGTCGAGGCCGATGTACTGTTAAGGCCGATCTACTGTCGAGGCCGATGTACTGTCGAGGCCGATGTACTGTCGAGGCCGATATACTGTCGCGGCCGATATACTGTCGAGGCCGATGTACTGTCGAGGCCGATGTAATGTCGAGGCCGATGTACTGTCGAGGCCGATATACTGTCGCGGCCGATATACTGTCGAGGCCGATGTACTGTCGAGGCCGATGTACTGTTAAGGCCGATCTACTGTCGAGGCCGATGTACTGTCGAGGCCGATGTACTGTCGAGGCCGATATACTGTCGCGGCCGATATACTGTCGAGGCCGATGTACTGTCGAGGCCGATGTAATGTCGAGGCCGATGTACTGTCGAGGCCGATATACTGTCGCGGCCGATATACTGTCGAGGCCGATGTACTGTCGAGGCCGATGTACTGTTAAGGCCGATCTACTGTCGAGGCCGATGTACTGTCGAGGCCGATGTAATGTCGAGGCCAATGTAATGTCGAGGCCGATGTACTGTCGAGGCCGATGTACTGTCGAGGCCGATGTACTGTCGAGGCCGATGTACTGTCGAGGCCGATGTACTGTCGAGGCCGATGTACTGTCGAGGCCGATGTACTGTAGAGGCCGATGTACTGTCGAGGCCGATATACTGTCGAGGCCGATATACTGTCGAGGCCGATGTACTGTCGAGGCCGATGTACTGTCGAGGCCGATGTACTGTCGAGGCCGATGTACTGTTAAGGCCGATGTACTGTCGAGGCCGATGTACTGTCGAGGCCGATGTAATGTCGAGGCCGATGTACTGTCGAGGCCGATGTACTGTCGAGGCCGATGTACTGTCGAGGCCGATGTACTGTCGAGGCCGATGTACTGTCGAGGCCGATGTAATGTCGAGGCCGATGTACTGTTTAGGTCGATGTACTGTCGAGGCCGATGTACTGTTAAGGTCGATGTACTGTCAAGGCCGATGTACTGTCGAGGCCGATGTACTGTCAAGGCCGATGTACTGTCGAGGCCGATGTACTGTCGAGGCCGATGTACTGTCGAGGCCGATGTACTGTTAAGGTCGATGTACTGTCGAGGCCGATGTACTGTTAAGGTCGATGCACTGTCGAGGCTGATGTACTGTCGAGGTCGATGTACTGTCGAGGCCGATGTACTGTCGAGGCCGATGTACTGTTAAGGTCGATGTACTGTCGAGGCCGATGCACTGTCGAGGCCGATGTACTGTCGAGGCCGATGTACTGTCGAGGCTGATGTACTATCGAGGCCGATGTACTGTCGAGATCGATGTACTGTCGAGGCCGATGTACTGTCGAGGCCGTTGTACTGTCGAGGCCGATGTACTGTCGAGGCCGATGTACTGTCGATTCCGATGTACTGTCGAGGCCGATGCAATGTAGAGACCGATGTACTGTCGAGGCCGATGTACTGTCGAGACTGATGTACTGTCGAGGCCGATGTACTGTCGAGGCCGATGTACTGTCGAGGCCGATGCACTGTCGAGGCCGATATACTGTCGAGGCCGATGTACTGTCGAGGCCGATGTACTGTCGAGGCCGATGTACTGTCGAGGCCGATGTACTCCCGAGGCCGATGTACTCTCGAGGCCGATGCACTGTCGTGGCCGATGAACTGTCGAGGCCGATGTACTGTCGAGGCCGATGTACTGTCGAGGCCGATGCACTGTCGTGGCCGATGTACTGTCGAGGCCGATGTACTGTCGAGGCCGATGTACTGTCGAAGTCGATGCATTGAATACCTCAATATTACGTCCCGTAATCTTTAGTAATACATCTTATTTTTAACGGATTACGTAAAAAAGGCGACGTATTAAGTAAAAGGCAGCAGCAGGAGGATATGATCCAAGTTGCCTCACCGTCAGCAGCACTTCACGCCATCTTAAGCAGTGACAGACGCAACAATTCTCATCACAGCGCCCAGCAGCTGACTTTGAGACTATAATCCAACAGTTTGGAATGGGGCAAACTTTCCTGGCATGAAGGAGAGGTGCATTCCAGGTTCACGTTCCAGGTGTGCATTCCAGGTTAGCGTTCCAGGTGAGCATTCCAGGTTCGCGATCCAAATACCTTTGAAGAATATGTTGAGAGGTCTTCTACAACTTCAGCCGACTATGGCCGTGACCTTTGGGGGAGTTGTAACCTTTGATGGGGACGTGTTTTCTTGTTTGATGTGCTGCGTGTTTGTGTTCTTAGTATGAGTTTGTTTGCGGAATGTGCGAGTTTGCGCTCTATGTGTAAGTGAACTTTTCTAGGTGGGTTTGCGGGCGGGTTGAGTTTCAGCTCTTGACTCCCTGATTCACAGTTTGTTCTTGTTTTTACCTTTGCTGATAAGTCACTTCTATTAGCACCAACCAAACATTTTATGTAAAAAGGATAGAAAATGTGAGATATTGTGCTGAAAATAACGTCTTATTTAATCTTAGAATATGAGTTGCAATGTTTTTTAACTTACTGGACTCGATATATCTAGATCTTGAAATATAACTTTAGACAGAGATATTCTAGCATAAAAATGCTCCAAATAGCTTTTTGGGTCATATTGTATCCTCTGATGCTGTCAGAGACCTACATATTGAGATTTTGAGTGAATCTGATCATCTTCAAACCTGGTCGACAATAAAGTTATTTAACTATGTCTCAGTTTGTATGGGTGGAGACTATGGGAGATGTAAAATGTTAAGCTTGTATGCTACACCATATATAGGGGTAATCTGACACATTTTACTAAAGAGTTCATCGTTTCACACAGCGCCATCCCTTGTCTAGCCTCGTACCCACTACTGCACCCGAAGAAAAGGTTTTATAGATGAATGAAATCATTTTACTTTGAAGGGAATCACCCATGCGGCCCGAAACGCTTGGCGTAATAGTGGCTTCATTAGTACTGTGCAACTCCTGTCCCTACAATTGAGCAATCCCTACTTTACTCTCATGTTCTTCGTACGCACAGTCTCTGAATAAACATTGAATTTAATTTAATAAGGTTCCTTCAGGCAATCGCTTATGACTGGCCTCTGAAACTTTTCCAGAAATATCAACTTGATTGTATGAAAATACAACTTACGAATGAGTGATAATGTATGAAGGTATACCAGGTCTACAAGATAGAACAGAACAACTAAATTATAGGGAAACCCTTAATTAGATTCTTGACATTACAGAGGAATTACGGTCAAAAGAAGATGGCTTGTTAACAAGCAATTTAAATCCTATTGAAATCACATACCTGTTACACGAGCCTGTGTTCAAAGTAAATCTATGCGTCAGTAGTGTGGCAGGGAGCCGGCCGGCCGAGCGGACAGCACGTTGGACATATGATCCTGTGGTCCCGGGTTCGATCCCGGGCGCCGGCGAGAAACAATGAGCAGAGTTTCTTTCACCCTGATGCCCCCGTTACCTAGCAGTAAATAGGTACCTGGGAGTTAGTCAGCTGTCACGGGGTGCTTCCTGGGGGTGGAGGCCTGGTCGAGTACCGGACCGCGGGGACACTAAAGCCCCGAAATCAACTCAAGATAACCTCAAGATAGGCTGTGTAAGCTTCAAAATAGTCTAAAATTTAGAACTGAATATATCTTATTTATTTTCTTCATTTTCCAATATACACGTCGCCTCACTAATTGTCAACAGTATGTTATAAAATTGATGCATCAAAATGCTAAAGAATGTGACGTCTATTATAGTCATATTACCAGAGTAAGTTGAAATAAGTTGGTATTTTTAACACAATTTTCTTGATATATTTGTTTCAAATATATTTTAATGATTTATGTTCCTAATAATTCATTAGGTTCCTCAAATGACTATAATTTCACGTTTCATTTAGCTTATATAAATCATAATTTTACTTTTGTATATGTTTTGCCAATAGATGTATATAAAATTATTTTTATTATGTAATAAAATTATGTCAATTATGTCATAAATTTTCCTCGTACAGATGAGGAAAAGAATTCCTTTACTTCCAGTTTCTTGGGACGTGAAATCGCAAGGGAAAATAGTGTAGAACAATTAATAAAAATCAATATATGAAGAGGACTGAAAAATGGAGATGGATCTACTTATGTGCTTAACTTTGTGTGACACCACCACCACCACCACCACCACCACCAGGACCACCTTACCATAATCACCACCACAACTACCATCACCACCAATACCACTATCGAACTCGTCACCACCACCACCAATATCACCATCGCCCACCATTACCACCGTCAAACTGTCATGTGCAGATTGAATAGAACAGCGTAGTGATGCATATGATGGAGCACGAGGCCGGCCAGGTAGTCAATCTCGCTCACCTGTCTGACGTAAACACCAGAGTTATAGGTGTGTCAGTGACAATGTGGGTGTCGTAGTGTGAGTGTATGAAGTGTGGGTGTGGTGGTGTAATAGTGCGGCTGTGTGGGGTGTTGTGTTGATGGCGTAATGGTTTAGTACTCATCTAATTACAGGGATTGAGTTTCGGCTCTCTGGTCCCGCCCCTCAACTGTAAGTCAATTCGTGTATAGGCAGGTTCCTGAGACATTTGGACTTTATGATCTACATTTGAAACTGTATTTATAGTCGGCCTCCATCACAGCATTTCCAATTGTATTAAATTTGTAACTACTCATACACTGATTGTTTTTCTAATGTCTCTATGGTTCATTTGGGTACTAAATTTCAACCTGTCGCAGCGTTCGTCTACTACCCGTTCTAAAGAATCTTTATATACCCCTGTCAGTTCCAATGAGAATTTTATAGGTGGTAATCATGTTTCCCCTAACTCTTCTGTCTTTCAGTGACGTAAGAATTAAATCCAGATGCTTTTCCTAATAACTCATGCCTCTCAGCTCCGGGATTATTTTAGTGGCATATCTCCGGCCATTCCCCAACTTTATCTTGTGGTTGACTAAATATAGACTCTTCTCTGGAGTCGCATATTTCAGGATTGGTTTGCTTTATATGGTATACGAGGTTCTCCTCTCTGTTGTTTGGACACTTATGCTCTCTCTCCTGCTCTCACGTATCCATTGGAAAACCCTACTCATCAATCTGAGGGTTCGCTCATCAATCGTGAGCACCAGTCTCCAGCCTTTTATTGGCCACTGAGTGAAAGACTTTTCGATAGTCGAAGAAAATGCTGTCTAGTACTCCTCTCTTTCTTACCTAATACTGTCGCCTGATTATTTGATTTTATTAATGCTGTGAGGCAAAATTTACCTTATATTACCCTGCGCTGGAGGGGAGCTACACAGTACCTTCTCTCCTGGTGTGCTACCGGCTTGTTTACTCATGATCTCCGCCACCTGCATGTGTCGTGTCTGCTATCGCACAACATGACATAGAACCTTCCAGAAATCACAAAAAGCCTCCTGGTACACAAGAGTTACGTCAAGGAAACCTTAATGAAAAAGTTA
The DNA here is from genome assembly GCF_040958095.1 of Procambarus clarkii. Classification (NCBI taxonomy): domain Eukaryota; kingdom Metazoa; phylum Arthropoda; class Malacostraca; order Decapoda; family Cambaridae; genus Procambarus; species Procambarus clarkii. Next base: position 16,806,493 of record NC_091172.1, on the reverse strand, counting down.
CCAGTTAACTGCAGCACAATTACACGCATGACACCGTAATACATATATAGATATCAAACTGTTCATCAAGAATAAAATCACCATAGCATAAATCATGTGTTCATCCCGAACAATAATCACAATAGCATAAATCATGTGTTCATCCTCAACAATAATGACAATAGCATAAATCATGTGATCATCCCGAACAATAATCACAATAGCATAAATCATGTGTTCATCCTCAACAATAATCACAATAGCATAAATCATGTGATCATCCTGAACAATAATCACAATAGCATAAATCATGTGATCATCCTGAACAATAATCACAATAGCATAAATCATGTGTTCATCCTGAACAATAATCACAATAGCATAAATCATGTGATCATCCCGAACAATAATCACAATAGCATAAATCATGTGTTCATCCCGAACAATAATCACAACACCATAATCAAAGGCTAGCTGACACTAGGGCTCCAACTTAATGCAGTGAGACACTAGTTCCTTGTGCGCTATAAGGTCATGAACAAGGTGTGGACGTGACAAATAACCCATTAAGGGGGGGGGGGAGTCAAGTCTCAATAAGTACACATAAAAGTACAGTCATGTCCTCACCTGCCCACAACTTTTCGTCCACTAAAGAAGGCCAAGGTGCGCCCGTGCACTCACGAAATTGTTTACACAAAATAGTCACCCAGCACTTGTTTCAACGAAGATCTAAAAAGGCAAACAACCGTATTAGTCCTGATCCATCACCAGACAATGCACTCCGCTTATATAAATATAATTACAAGGTCCGTAGATCAATAGTTGTACTAAAAAAAACTAGAATCAGACCGGACACGTCCGTCCCCGTCCCAAAATCTACAGGCCAGTGACGTTGGCGCCGGGAGCCTTGCGTGCGGCACGAACCGTACAGGCCAGTGACGTTGGCGCCGGGAGCCTTGCGTGCGGCACGAACCGTACAGGCCAGTGACGTTGGCGCCGGGAGCCTTGCGTGCGGCACGGCGCGGGAGCCTTGCGTGCGGCACGAACCGTACAGGCCAGTGACGTTGGCGCCGGGAGCCTTGCGTGCGGCACGAACCGTACAGGCCAGTGACGTTGGCGCCGGGAGCCTTGCGTGCGGCACGAACCGTACAGGCCAGTGACGTTGGCGCCGGGAGCCTTGCGTGCGGCACGAACCGTACAGGCCAGTGACGTTGGCGCCGGGAGCCTTGCGTGCGGCACGAACCGTACAGGCCAGTGACGTTGGCGCCGGGAGCCTTGCGTGCGGCACGAACCGATACCAACACTTTAACCCATATAACTAATATTACAGCTCAATAGAACCTTGAGCGTACACACATGCTCATTACATCACAATATAAAATTTACAATATAAGATGGTACAAGCATGTAAACATTAAACAAAGAATATAATAATATAAAGATACAAATAGAGAAATCTAATCTACTCTGTTTGGCATTACTAAGGAGCCTAGTGCAAGTGGAGACTTTTCAAAATATGAAATATAGTGAAAATGTTTAAACAAATCTCCCGTTGCAGGCGATGAGTCACAATAACGTGGCTGAAGTATGTTGACCAGACCACACACTAGAAGTTGAAGGGACGACGACGTTTCGGTCCGTCCTGGACCATTCTCAAGTCGAAACGTCGTCGTCCCTTCAACTTCTAGTGTGTGGTCTGGTCAACAAATCTCCCGTTATTTGGCATCAGCGTCGTGAAAATTACATCCCGATATGTTAAGAAATGGATTTTTTATGATTTACAAACAAATATAAATGTGTGTGCGACGGGATGTTACCATTACTGATAATAAGGATAACACCTCCAATTTACTGGCAATCAGAGATAAAGAGATGCAAGCACCTGTCTGACGCACAAAAAGACAAGCATTAATAAGGAAAGTTACAAAATGAATATGCCGCTGGTGCCACCTGGAGGACCAGATTTCACACATAATTATGAGTTAATATGTTATTATGCTGTTGTTACGAACTCGACTCCATCGTCGGAGCATGGAGCAGCGACGTCAATGCCATCTGTCAGTCCGCTCCCGAAACCCCCACAAAATGGACGACGCCATCTGGTGGTGGCAGTACGATACCTGTACCTGCAAGAGACTCTAGATTCCTGCCTTGGTCAGCCCGAAGAGTCTCTGTTGCTGACCTCTGGTGAGGTGGCGTCTAGAAAATAAGCGCCATCTATTGTGGGAGGAGTTGTATGTTAATGTCAGAGTCTGTAAGTGGTATTTCCTAGTGTCCCAAGTACTGGCCAGTTTACTGATGACGTGTCTGTATCCACAGAGGCGACGTAGGGCTGCAATGTTACGAGGACAGACAGACTACCCAGGGCAGCCTATTATATCTCTACTCCATTCTGCTCGACGTGAGCAGTGACCCGCCGCCGAAGAGGAACTGAGTAGTATCTGCTGTCTGCCTGTGAAGTGGCAGTGACGGAATTCGTCGTATCCCGGGACTGGCTAGAGGAAGAGACGACCGACAGTGAGGTGCTACGGAGGAGTGTAACTAGCTAGTTGCTAGAAGCTCCTGCCAGGGGTACGCTACTCTTGTATTTGTTCGTGAAGAGGCCCAGCAGAGTGAGGCTGATGTTCTCTGCCAGCTCCAGGCTGGAGAGTGATTGTGGGCGTTCACAAGGAGCACCTAGTGAGACTGTTAGATAGGCTGGCCCGTGGCTAGGGTAGACTCGTTGGTGTTTCCCAGTACTGGTTGAGGAGGGTACTGTGTGTTGAGGAAACACGGAAGTTGACAAGGCTGCATTGCATGAGCATCAAGGAGTGCTTAGTGTCCTATGAGAGCGACGCATGTGTATATATCAGTGTAGTAATACTTCGTTTATGATTCTATTTAAGGTGATGGGAAAGTGATATGTGAATATATTGATAGATTGATAGTTGATGAAGACTTGTATTCCTTTCAACTCCCCCCTTTGTGTTTTATTTGCATTACCAAGCTCATTCCTTGAAAGCCACTACCGACTTGGGGTCGGGTACTACTACTTTGGTTCCTCCTGCAAAAAACCCGGTTGCGACCCATAGTGGTCGTAACAGCTGTAGTCTATTATATATCATGTATATACGTTGCCCAATGGACAATATTTCTTATGTCCCTTTGTACGAAAAGATGACAACCACTTTTTTTAATGTGTTTTCATTTTTCTCTCTCCCTTGTTTTTATGCGGATTTTATTGTGACTTCTTCATCGGGGAGTATGCGTATTCGGCACTAAGCATGTTAAGTTGGAACGAAATTGGTAAACATGTTAATCAGCCACAGGTGGCTGAAATTTGAGACTTTCATTGTCTTTGGCCAATTTATTTTCAGAGTTCAAACTCTATTCTTTTTTATTTAGCTTGTATTGATGAATGAGGACCAGATGAGGGTCTTATCACTTATATATTGAAATTAAAGTTAGTGCAATAGATATAATTCATTATAAGAACATAAGAATGAAGGTAACTGCAGAAAGCTTATTGACCCATACGAGGAACCTGCAATTTATATCCACCAAATCTCATTTATATATATGTCTAACCTACTATTAGAAAGTTAAGGGGCCCAGTATCTATTTTACAGTTATCCCTAACGTATCCCTATATTTTTTTTCAGGGGGGGGGGGTATTTTTTCATGACTTCATATCAACACATATTGACCTACCACTTACACATTTTCCACTACGAATGCCCAGCAATCTTAATTAAAACTTAGAAGATATGTCATAATTTAGAAGTACTATATTCATTGTCGAGAACTTTAAATGCCTTTTTCTATGAACCACATTTTCAGCTTTGAGACCTAATTTAAACTTCAGATTCTGACCGTTTCTCACCATTTTTACATATTATGTGCAAAGTTCTTAGTTCAAGATTTCCTCTGAATCTTTCAGTCATAAAGCTATAATGTTCGGAGTTATAAATATTTTGCAGGTAAATTTTGCACATATTTGGATGGCCACATTAAAGAAATGTTTTACAGTAAACTAAACTCCTAAATAATAATTTCATCAGAGGAGAATGAACGTTATATGCCATTCTGAAACCATAATGAATAAAATAAAAATTGGTGTCATTATAAGATATTTACATTAATTTGATATTGTGATTTATATTGTTTTTTTTTAACTTTATTCTTTTCATGGTATGATGTTGATCCATCATTAAAAGTTGGAGCATTTACCGTAAAGATTATGCACAAAAAATTTGAGTGTGCTTGAGGAAGTTACAGTGCACATGCACCGGGCCGCGTAGTAGGGTAGTAGTAGGGAAAAGTATGACTGAGACCGTTGACGAGCAATCTTGCAAAATTGCAGAAAAAGTTGCAGTATTGCAGCATGGCCTCAGTTGCACAATGATATGAATGTTGCAAGCAGTTGCCAGACGAAATGGGGAAAGATGAATGTTGGACAATGATGATCAATATGAATGTGGCATAAAATAGTGTTGTATGGTTGGGTTGGTGGTGTCGTCGTCGTTGATCCTTCTTTCTGGGCAACCCAACCCACAACTCGATAGAGTGCTTATACTTTACCAGGAGATCACACTAGGCACTTCTGGCTCTTGGAGAGGGGCTCAACGTCACGCGTTTAGGGTATGCGGCTCCAACACTCAGGCCTCGTTGTCACGTGCACACACCCACTCGAGACACTGTGACTCCCCACTCTCTCCTTATGGGATATGATCTCCTCAATCCCCTTTGACTTACTAGTTTTCCGTCCTACCCTGTCCACAGCGGTGGTTCTTGGTTCTTTCTTTCTCTTTCTTTACTATTTCCTGGGAAGCCTCACTTTGATAAGGGCAAACACCGGCAAATTTGAATACATTTACTGGACAAAGCACATACACAATACATACACACATATAATAATAATGAATCCTACACTCTATACTATTTCAGTCAGGTTGCACTCCAACACCATCAGAACTCTATCATCTGCTTATCAAGTGGTATCCTATCTCCTGATTCACCACCTAATATTACCAACCTCCTCAGGTAGATAAAGTCTTATAATACAATGTTGCACTATCAGCAAGAGAGTATATATATATATAAACATGTACAAGGAAAATCAGCGTATGAGTGCAATAACATATATATATATCAGTATAAATGTTCCTTGATACACAACAATGATCAATCGATCACCCTATCAGTCCTAGAACACATACATCTGTAGGTAATCCAGCCTACGTCTGTAACTCTACGCTTCAGTATAGACACTCCTCGGCACAAGAACGGCAAACAATCACTCACCTTTCACTGCGTCTTGCACGCTAAGGACAACCAAACACACTATCACTTCCTTACAAGTAGTTCGTCTGATGTGGTTCCTGGAACACCATCACCTCCTCTCCCCTTCTCAATTTGGTTTCCGCAAGTGCCGCAGCACGACGGATGTCCTGGTGAACTTGGAGGTCTATATTCGTACTGCTTTTGCTGCGAAGACCTACGTTGTTGCCGTCCTTTTTGACCTGGAAAAGGCTTACGACACCACTTGGCGATATCATATTCTATCTCAACTTCATTCTTTTGGCCTTCGTGGTCATCTCCCTCTCTTTCTCCGCAGCTTCCTCTCTCGTCGTTCCTTTCGGGTGCGCCTTGGTACCGCTCTCTCTGCCTCTTTTCAGCAATACGAAGGTGTGCCCCAAGGTAGTGTTCTGAGCACTACTCTTTTTCTGGTTGCCCTCAATGGTCTTCTTTCTTCTCTTCCTTCAGGTGTCTTCTCCGCTCTCTATGTCGATGATCTTACCCTTTGCTGTCAGGGTGATGATTCGCCTCTCCTTTAGCGCCGGCTTCAACTTGCAATTGATGCCGTGTCGTCTTGGGCTTACCAATCATGGCTTCAAGTTCTCAACTTCAAAGACTTGTGCCATGACTTTTACGCGGAAACGGGTCGTTCTTCGTCCCTCTTTGTCACTTTATGGTCATCCCCTTGAGTACAAAGATTCTGCGAAGCTTTTGGGGTTATTCCTTGACACTCGTTTGTCTTGGTCTCCCCATATCTCTTACCTCCGTGTTGAGTGCTCTAAGGCCCTTACCCTCCTTCGGGTCTTGTCCCATACTTCTTGGGGGGCCGATAGGCGCACTTTCCTTGCTTTACATTCCTCTCTCGTCCTGTCTAAGCTCGATTATGGTTGCCCTGCTTACTCGTCTGCTTCTCCTTCTACTCTTCGCCGTCTTGATGCTTTGCACCATACTGGGTTGCGCCTCAGTTCTGGTGCCTTTCGTTCGACTCCCGTTCTTAGCTTGTATGTTGACACTGACTTCCTGTCTCCAGGACCGCCGTGATCGCTACTGTCTTCGCTATCTTGCGCGGTCCTTACAACATCCTTCCTCTCGCCTCTGTCGTTCTTTAATTTTTACCCCTCCTGCGGTTCCTGTTCCTCTTCACCACCTCCTTCTTTCTGTCCGGTTATCTCGCCTACAGGATTCTCTTTCCGTTCGTATTTCTAATGTTTCTCCTCGTGTTGTTCCTTCTTTGCCTCCGTGGAGAGTCCTTCTTCCGCGGTTTTGTACATCCTAGACCTTTATCACTAAAGCTTTTACCCCTCCTAGGGTTCTAAAACGCCTTTTCCTTGAGTACTTTTCTTCTCACTCCATGCTCCGTTTCTGTCTTCACCGATGGGTCTAAGTCTGCGGACGGTGTTGGCTACTCTGTTGTTTTTCCTGATCGCACTTATATGTGTCGCTTACCTCCGGAGACTAGCATCTTTACAGTGGAGCTTTATGCTATTCTCTATGCTCTTCGTCTCCTGCTTTCTCGATGTCAGTCTTCCTTTGTAGTTGTTGTTGACTCTCGTAGTGCCCTCATGGCTCTCTGGTCCTTTAATTCGGTTCATCCAGTAGTTGTCGAGGTCCAGCAATGGCTGTTTTTTGTTCACAGTAAATTTAAGTCAGTTGAGTTTTGTTGGGTTCTCAGCCATATTGGTGTGTCTTTAAATGAGCGTGCGGATGCTGCCGCCAAGGGAAGCTGTCCGCTCTTGTCCCATCTCTCGTAAAGGTATTCCATATTCCGACTTTTACCCGGTTGTCCATTACTCCGTCCTTACCCGTTGGCAGGCTTCTTGGTCGTCTGTTACTGGTAACAAACTACGTACTCTTAAATGTTGTTTCCTCGTGGCCGTCCTCCTACTACCGTAACCGGCGATGGGGAAACAGCTCTGGCGAGGTTGCGTATTGGTCATACTCGCTTAACCCATGGTCACTTGATGAAGCGCCGCCCTGTTCCTAATTGTCCTAGTTGAATTGTCCCTCTTACGGTCGTGCATGTCCTTCTTGAATGTCCTGATTTCCAGGACGAGCGTGTGTCTTCCCCTCGCGGTCACCTGTCTCTCAATAGAATTCTTGGTGACTCGGATACTTTTGATATCGTTCGCCTTATGCGTTTTTGTACTCGTATTGGCATCCTTGGTGATATTTAGCGCCCTCTGATTATTCTGCGCATTTGATGGTGCTACATAGCCTTCCCGGTTTGGTGCCTTCTTTTGATAATTGCCTACTTCCCTACAAGTAATCATTTAGAACTTCCCTTCCATATCTGGAAGTTCACTACCCTGATCTCTTCAGGTTCTTCCGGGTTCAACTACCAGGATCCTCTGCAGCTCCTCCAGGCTGCTACTATGAAGTTTTCCTTGAGCATCTACGGTGCTTCACTACTTCTGCTTGGGTCCTCCACAGCTCTCCTGGCTGCTATATCATGAAGTTTCCTCGAACAACTATGGTGCTGCACCACCTCTACAGAAGCACGTTACACTCCGCTTCACTGCTTCTCCTCACAGCTCGAGGTCCTCTCCTCCACTAACTTGGAGTCTCATCAATTACTCCCTCTGTGCTGGCTTCGAAGTTCTCAGCAACTTCTTCCCCAAAGACAAACCTGCAACCCATTGGCATTCCAATAAAAATGTTTCCCCTTAAACACATAAACAAATAACCACACAATATGTTTGCTTCCAACATCTATCTGCTCTCTACATACAGTGAGAGTGGACTCCCCCATTTTGGGCTGGTCCATGCTCCACCTTGCCCGGTGGGCCTCACTCACTCTGGGAGGGTCCTCAGCTGCCAGGAGCTGGGCCTCTCGGTCACCTGCCAGCGCTCAGAGGAGACGGATGTCGCTCCATGTTCCTCCCTCTCCACTCTTATTTTAGGCCTTCTGCCTTATCAAAACATGTCTAACTTATCAATAAACATTGCTACTGTCGCACACGACCAACTACAAGCAATCACTATGCACTGGCTTAAATCGTGCTTACCACAGATTGCCTAGTCGAGGGCGCTCCTCCCTTTGACAGAGTCTGGTCAAGGCACTGCCTCGGCCCACGATAATGTCTCTGGGCGGCTTGATAAACACTCCTCGCCATCCAGGACTTGAGACCACAACGTTCTCAGCTCAATTCCACAGCTGGCACGTCTGTACACTTCTCTTCTCTTGGAGATATATCACTAGGGGTTCCTTCCTGACGGGAGCTCGAACGGAGCGCGGTTTCCCCCTGCGATGTTTGGCCTCAAGTGACGGTCAAAGCCCTATAGAAGCGAGCCTCACGCCTCCAGCAAATTATCGACATCTCCTAACCAGTCATTTACCTGTTTTCTTATTCACTGTCCATAATCTTAAACTCGTGTAAAATTTATCCAATTATTTTTACATATGAATCTTCATGTCTGTATTTCCGACCTCCTAGTCAGGTCAGGCTTGATAGAATAATTCCCAAAGGGGAGACTCGTTTTTCGGCTACCTGGGATCATAACAATAGCAAGATGCATATTGCAAAATGTTTCAAGACGATGATGAGCAAGATGAATGTAGCAAAAAATTATGCAAATTATGGAATTGTCAGGGTGAGGTGTATGAGATGTAAGAAAACAAAATTGATACAACAACAACAACATCAAGAACAAAGGAAAATTGATGATGCAATTGAGTGAGGAGTAAAGAGTTAGTCAAAATGTGGTTGAGTGTCAAAATATCAAATAGAATGTTCAGAGGGCGAGTAGGAAACAAAATCGTTACAACAAAAACCACAACAACAAAGGAAAGAAAATCGATGACGAGAGTGAGTTAATCAAAAAGTTGTGAATGAGGATCAAAATATCAAAAGGAATGATCAGAGGAGAAGGAGTAGGTGTGTAAAAGGATGTATGAGGTGAAAGTAGAAATAAAAAATGATCAACAACATCTCTCTCTGGCAGGCAAGAATGGCAGGGGGCGGAGGAGATTCAAATGAGTATATAGATTATATATATATATATATATATATATATATATATATATATATATATATATATATGTCTATATATATATATATATATGTCGTACCTAGTAGCCAGAACACACTTCTCAGCCTACTATGCAAGGCCTGATTTGCCTAATAAGCCAAGTTTTCATGAATTAATTGTTTTTCGACTACCTAACCTACCTAACCTAACCTAACCTAACGTTTTCGGCTACATGACCTAACCAACCAATAGATATAGATTAGGTTAGGTTAGGTAGGGTTGGTTAGGTTCGGTCATATATCTACGTTAATTTTAACTCCAATAAAACAAATTTACCTCATACATATTGAAATGGGTAGCTTTATCATTTCATAAGAAAAAAATTAGAGAAAATATATTAATTCAGGAAAACTTGGCTTATTAGGCAAATCGGGCCTTGCATAGTAGGCTGAGAAGTGCGTTCTGGCTACTAGGTACGACATATATATATATATATATATATATATATATATATATATATATATATATATATATATATATATCTATATATATATATATATATATATATATATAATATATATAATATATATATTTTATTAAATATGACCGAAAAAGTAAGATTAATAATTCTAACACGAATTTTCTCGATCTTTCTTATGTTTCTTTTCACTGTTGATGGTAATTGAAAAATCAATTCTCCAAAGTTCATTTTTATTTCTAGTCTGACGTGACACTTGAGCGTGTTTCGTAAACCTTATTACATTTACAAAGACTTTAGTTTACACACACACAACTATAACTGAATAGAGCTTAAACATCTTCGATTTTTTATACCTGCATTTGGGTGAGGTGATATGTTACAATAGTTTTGGATGAGGTGAAAACAAACTTTCAACACAAGACAGAACACAAAACAATGAGTATTGAAGGTAAGAATGGAAGTAATTGTAGAGGGCCTATTGGCCCATATTTCTTGATGCTTCCATATTGGAGCGGAGTCTTGTAGTGGGTAGAATATAGTTGCGCATTAATTGGCTGTTGATTGCTGGTGTTGACTTCTTGATGTGTAGTGCCTCGCAGATGTCAAGCCGCCTGCTTGTCCTTACTCTCATGGTGGGTAGAGTAAATAGTTCCGTGATTTGGGTGTTCATGGTAGGTTGTTCTATTCCTATGTGAATTGCCTCAAGAATTTGTAATCTTCTTGCATCTTGGGTTTTGTCTATTATGCAGGTATTCTTGTTCAACATTTCTCTTGTTAGAGTGGTGTCATGGGCTTGTCTCATGTGATTCCTAGGGGCACCGGATTGAAGATGGCATGTCAAACGCCTCGTCAGCTTGGTCGACGTCATACCTATGTACTTAGATTGAAGTTTTTTTTTTTGAGATATATACAAGAGTTGTTACATTCTTGTACAGCCACTAGTACGTGTAGCGTTTCGGGCAAGTCCTTAATCCTATGGTTCCCTGGAATACGATCCCCTGCCGCGAAGAATCGTTTGAATCGTTGGTTACATCATTCGTGGGGGGCAAGTGTACATGTATACAACGCTTGACTGCTGTAGAGGGTTCTCCGTCGGCTTCGGGCTGTTTTTGATAAGGAGTTCGGAAGTCCTTCTTGGTTTTGTAGAATATTATCAGGTTTATGTTTTGGTTAGGAGTAGTGCTTTTTACTCCTTTACGGATTATTTCTTTCATTATTCTTTCCTCTTTTATATGTTCACTGTGCATGGTTGATTTGTAATATAATTTTATTGGAGGTATTGTGGTTTCTGTTCTAGGTTCTGAATTATACCAACGGTCCAAGTGTCTGCTTATAGCAGCGTTTATTTCCGCGTTGCTATATCCGTTGTTCACATTTATACACGACGATTTACTATAAAACCAAGAAAACTGCCAACCTACTCATGAGAAACTCTCCAGACACAAAGCAGAACGCTTTGAAAGAGATCAATGTCGTCTATGCCTTTAAATGCCCATTTGGGGAATGTAAGCTTCAAAGAACTCAGTATATAGGCAAGACAACATCTCTTTCCAGGCGATTAACGATGCATAAGCAACAGGGGCTCCATTAAGGAACATATAATCTCTTCCCACAACCAGACCATCACCTGAGAAGTCTTAACAAAAAACACAGAAATCATCGATAGATATAGCGATAGCAGGCGGCTTGATATCTGCGAGGCACTACACATCAATTTAAGAAGTCAACACCAGCAATCAACAGCCAATTAATGCACAACTATATTCTACCCACTTCAAGACTCCGCACCAATATAGAAGCATCAAGAAATATGGGCCAATAGGCCCTTTGCATTTACTTCCATTCTTCCCCTTTGACTTTACCCAGTATTACCCAATATTTCGTGTTCTATCTTGTGCTGAAAGTTTGTTTTCACCTCATCCAAAACTGTTGTAACATATCACCTCACCCAAATGCAAGTATATAAAATGAAAACCCGTTTGAATTATAGCAAAGTAAGAAATCTGTTTAGTGTTTGCAGGTTATAGTTGTGTGGTTGTAAACTAAAGTCATTGAAAATGTAATAAGTTATTACGAAACGCGTTCAGGTGTCGTGTCAGACTAGAAATAAAAATTAATTTTGGACAACTGATTTTTCAATTACCATCGACAGTGAAAAGAAACATAAGAAAAATTGAGAAAATTCGTGTTAGAATTATTAATCTTACTTTTTCGGTCATATTGAATAATATATATATATATATATATATATATATATATATATAAGTGTAATGACATTTTCAATGACTTTTTTTGTGTAATGACATTTTCAAATAAAGTTAGATAAATATACACAAATACCAAAAGAATAGGGGTGGTAGGAGAAGAAAATATCAAGGTGTTCAGTGAGGATCCACAAGGTCTTCTCTGAGTACTCTTTATTTTCTTCTCCGAGGCTATGGGTCCCTACACTTGCACCAGAGGTGGTACCCCTTCTAGGTATATATGTATATATATATATATATATATATATATATATATATATATATATATATATATATATATATATGACTTGGAGCTTCGGAGAAACTGCAGGGACCTTGTAAGGGCAGAAGCACTCTAGGCTACAATTCTTTTAACCATGTCGTGGTTAAAAGTTGACTTAGGCGCGTCTGGGATCATCCCAGACGTAGGTTCGAACCCTCATCACGGTCCTTTAGTATTTGGTTATTTGATGCATCAGGCTATTGTGATTTCTGTGTGTAATTCACTTAACTTCATTTTACTAGATATATGCGCATATATATGTACATTATAGTGTAACCAAGATATATCAAAGTAAATCTATTCTGGTGGTAACAATGACATTAATTAATGATCACAGCATATACCAGTCCCACTGGTATATGCAGGATCATGACGGGATGGAATACAAGTTAGGGACACAAGGCCCTGGTTCAGAGCTTTCTACCTGTCTACTTTGTTATATATTGTCTCCTACTACTATCTGCTTAATACTACTTGTTTATGGTAATTATGTATCACCGTTCCTGGTGTAGTGAGGTCCAGTTCCCTCAGTCATTCATCGCTGCTCAAGACCCTCAGCTCATGAATGGGTCTTGATATTATTGTTTTTAACCTTTTCCTAGTTTAGATGTCCTTTTTTATGTGAGGTTCCACGCTGGGGCTGCATACTCAAGAGTTTGTCTCACATAGGATGTGCAGAGGACCCAGTAGGCTCTTGTACTCCGTGGATTCACGAACATTAGCCAGTATGCTGCTTACGTTATTCTGTTAATTTGTTCTTTTGGCATTTGAGATTCTTTTATGATGCAAGAATCTGTCGCCCTCTCATCCTCTATTGATATACCGGTCTTCTTACTCCTTTTCTGGTCCACTTAACTTTGCATTTTGCTAGAATAAATTCTAGCAACTATTTTCCGACCACCAACAGGGTGTCAGTATCGTCATAAGTCAACAGTGATATGAAGGAGCCTATTTTCTACGTCAACTCCTAACTCATCTTATTGGCTTTGTCTTTGACATAGACACAGAATGAGTCCAAGCGCCGATCCCTTTGGTTCTCTACGACATATCTCCTTCGTTGCGCTGATATCTTCCCTCTCACTGTAACCCTTTACTTTATTCCTGAGAGATACTTTCTCACCCTTATAAATATTTTGCACACTACACCTGCCTGCTTCTCTTGTTGGAGTAACAATCCAATTCGCCCATCCTTCCTTCTCTTGTTTGGTTTCTATCGTCTTGTTGCAGAACTCCAATAAAGTTGTCAAGCCGAATTTTCGCTTCCTTGAACTATGTTGGTGTTTGACAACAAAAAGTTTGTGGTTTTCAGTGTTCCACGTGTGTGTGTATGTGTGTGTGTGTGTGTATGTGTGTGTGTGTGTGTACTCACCTAGTTGTACTCGCCTAGTTGTGCTTGCGGGGGTTGAGCTCTGGCTCTTTGGTCCCTCCTCTCAACTGTCAATCAACTGTTGAACAGATTCCTGAGCCTATTGGGCTCTATCATATCCACATTTGAAACTGTGTATGGAGTCAGCCTCCACGACATCACTGCCTAATGCATTCCAGCCGTTAACTACTCTGACACTGAAAAAGTTCTTTCAAACGTCCCTGTGACTCATGTGGGTACTCAGTTTCCACATGTGTCCCCTTGTTCGCGTACCACCAGTGTTGAATAGTTTATCCTTGTTTACCCGGTCGTTTTCCCTGAGATTTTGTAGGTTGTGATCATGGTCTCCCCTTACTCTTCTGTCTTCCAGTGTCGTAAGGTGCATTTCCCGCAGCCTTTCCTCGTAACTCATGCCTCTTAGTTCTGGGACTAGTTTAGTGGCATACCTTTGAACTTCTTCCAGCTTCGTCTTGTGCTTGACAAGGTATGGGTTCCATGCTTGGGCCACATACTCAGGGATTGGTCTTAAATATGTGATGTACAAGATTCTGAATGATTCCTTACACAGGTTCCTGAATGCTGTTCTGATCTTAGCCAGCCTCGCACGTGTGTGTGTGTGTACTCACCTAATTGTGTTTGCGGGGGGGTTGAGCTTTGGCTTTTTGGTCCCGCCTCTCAACTGTCAATCAACTGGTGTACAGGTTCCTGAGCCTACTGGGCTCTATCATATCTACATTTGAAACTGTGTATGGAGTCAGCCTCCACCACATCACTGCCTAGTGCATTCCATTTATTAACTACTCTGACACTGAAAAAATTCTCTCTAACGTCTCTGTGGCTCATATGGGTACTAAGTTTTCACCTGTGTCCCTTTGTTCGTGTCCCACCCGTGCTGAAGAGTTTGTCTTTGTCCACCCTGTCAGGTGGACAGGGTGGACAAATAATCTGATAATCCTCTGATAATTTTGTAGGTGGTTATCATGTCTCCCCCTTACTCTACTGTTTTCCAGGGGATATGAGGTTCAGCTCCTTTAGCCTTTCCTCGTAGCTCATTCCTCTCAGTTCCGGGACGAGCCTGGTGGCATACCGCTGAATCTTCTCTAGCTTTGTCTTGTATTTAACTAGGTATGGACTCCGGGCTGGAGCTGCATACACCAGGATTGGTCTTACATAAGTGGTATACATGGTTCTGAAAGATTCCTCACACAAGTTTCAAAGGCAGTTCTTATGTTAGCCAGTCTAGCATCTGCCGCTGATGATATTCTTACGATGTGTGCCTCTGGGGATAGGTTCGGTGTGATATCAACCCCCAGATCTTTCTCTCTATTTGTCCTCCTGCAGGATTTCACCTCCCAGATGATACCATGTGTTTAGCCTCCTGCTCCCTTCGCTTAATTTCATCACCTTACACTTTCCTGAGCTGAACTTTAGCATCCATTTTCTAGACCATTCCTCCAGTTTATCCAGGTCATCCTGTTGTCTCTGTCTATCTTCATCCGTCTTGATTCTTCTCATAATTTTTGCATCAAAAGCAAACATTGAGAGGAATGTGTCTATACCCTCCGGAAGATCATTTACATTTATTAGAAACAGGATGGGTCCAAGTACTGAGCCCTGTGGGACTCCGCTGGTGACATCTCGCCACTCTGATGTCTCCCCCCTCACCGTTACTCGCTGTTTCCTGTTGCTTAAGTGCTCCTTGATCCACTGGAGCACCTTCCCTTTTACTCCTGCCTGTTGCTCCAACTTTTTTTTCACCGCCTTTTATGGGGTGCTGTGTCAAAGGCTTTCTGGCAATCCAGGCAAATACAGTCAGCCCACCCTTCTCTTTATTGCCTAATTTTTATTGCCTGGTCATAAAATTCTATTAAACCTGTGAGGCACGATTTACCATCCCTGAACCCATGTTGGTGGTGCATTACAAAGTTATTTCCCTCCAGATGTTCTACGAGCCTTTTCCTCACGATCTTCTCCATCACTTTGCATGGTATACAAGTTAAGGAAACTGGCCTGTAGTTCAGTGCCTCTTGCCTGTCACCCTTCTTGTATATTGGGACCACGTTAGCTGTGTTCCAACTCTCTGGTAAGTCTCCTGTTTCCAGTGACCTATTATACACCATAGAGAGTGGCAAGCTTAGTGCTTCTGCACCTTCCTTTAGTATCCATGGTGAGAGTCTGTCAAGCCCAACAGCCTTTGTCACATCCAGCTCCAGAAGACACCTTTTGACCTCATCACTGTTGAAGTAAAATTCCTTCAAGGTTGCTTGGTTTGCAGCCTCCACATTTAGTGCAGTGGCTTCTTGTTTTATTGTGAAAACCTCCTGGAATCTCTTGTTGAGTTCTTCACACACCTCCTTGTCATTCTCTGTGTATTTGTTCTCCCCTTTTGGCAGCTTCATCACATATTCCTTCACTGCTGTTTTCCTCCTGATGTGGCTGTGGAGCAGCTTTGGTTGGGTCTTGGCTTTACTCGCGATGTCATTTTCAAACTGTCTCTCTGTTTCCCTCCTCACTCTGAGGTACTCATTTCTGGCCCTCTGGTATCTCTCCCTGCTCTCTGGTGTTCTGTTATTTCTGTAGTTTCTCCATGTTCTTTTACTCAGTTTCTTCGCTACTTTGCATTCTTGGTTGAACCATAGGTTTTTCTGTTGTTTTTCGTTTTTCTCCTTTTGGACGGGGATAAACTTGTTTGCAGCTTCCTGGCACTTCTGGGTGACAAAATCCATCATGACCTGCACATTCTTGTCTCTAAGTTCTGTTTCCCATTGTATTCCCCTGAAGAAGCTCCTCATCTCGTCATATTTTCCTCTTCGGTAATTCAGTCTTTTTCCCTCTACTCCCATCCTTGGATAGGTTATCCCTACCTCCACCAAGTATTCAAAGGTCAGTACACTGTGGTCACTCATTCCTATGGGGGCTTCAACTTTAACTTCCCTTATTTCTGACTCATTCAGGGTGAATATCAAGTCGAGTCTAGCTGGTTCATCATTGCCTCTCACTCTTATGGGTTCCTTGACATGCTGGCTCAGAAAATTCCTTGTTGCCACTTCCAAGAGTTTAGCTCTCCACGTATCTGCGCCACCATGTGGGTCCCCATTCTCCCAGTCTATCTTTCCATGGTTGAAATCGCCATGATTAAGAGTCTGGAGCCATTCCTGCAGGCAACTGAAGCTGCTCTCTCTATTATATTAATGGTTGCCATGTTTTTCCTATCTAACTCCTGTCTAGGTCTTCTGTCATTTAGGGGAGGGTTGTAAATGACTGCCACTATTATCTTAGGTCCACCCATTGTTATAGTTCCTGTTATGTAATCTCTGAGTCCGTCACAGCCCGGAATTTCCATCTCATCAAAACTCCAGTCCTTCCTTATCAGCAGGGCCACTCCTCCACCTCCTCTCCCTTCCCTCTCTTTCCTTACTATATAGTAGTCCTTTGGGAACACAGCATCTGTTATGACTCCTGACAATTTTGTTTCCGTTAGTCCTATTACATCAGGGTTTTCTTCTTGCTCCCTTTCTGCCAGTTCACTTGCTTTATTGGTAATCCCATCAATGTTTGAGTACATTACCTTGAAGCTCACTTTCTTATATCCAATTTCACTCTCCACAAGTGTTGGAAGTTGCTCCATGGTCACTGCTACTTGGGTAGGCTCATCCTCTTGCGAGGTAGTTGCTAGGGGTTCAGGGGGAGGTGGAGTGGGGGATGGAAGCCTTAGGTATTCCTCAGGCCTGCTTGGGGCACGAAGAAGTCCTGGGGGTGAGGAAGCAGGGATTCCTTGGGGAAAGGGCACGTCCTCCTGCAGTGTAGTTGACAGTCTCTTCTTGCGCCTTTCCTTGCATCTGCTGCCCTTACTATCTCGTCTCTGGTCATGTCCCTCTGAACATATACCTCTTTGTAGTTCCTTGCATACCTCAATTTGCTCTTCTTTACTAGGATGTCCTCTTTGATGTCCTCGCATCAAAGTTCGATGGTAGTTCTTGAATACTACCTTGATCAATCTCATTTTTGTTTCTGTTGTACTGGCCAATCCGGAAAAACTGTTCTATGTCTCGTTCAGCCCCTTCTATTCCTATCTCCTTTAATATCCCTGCCACTGCAGCTTTGTCTTTATTCCTCGATTCCTCCCTTGTGGAGCCCTCTTGTTCCTTGACACCTACAACTACTACAGCTCTTTTCCTTTCTATTAGCTGGCTTGTGCATCTAGCTGCCTCCTGTGAGGTTACTGTTTTCATTACAACTTCCTTGACTGTGGACATTGCTCCTGGGCTCTTCAGCATTTCAGCAAAGGTTGGGCCAGTTGTTGCGGTCCCTGCCATTGCCACATCTCCTGGCACCTGGGGGTTGGTCCCCTGGGCCAGAGTCTGAGGAGGGCCTGTTTTTAGGCTTTTTATCTCCTCTTGCGCTGCACTTAGTTCTGTCTGCAGCTTATATACAGTTTCCCTCAGGTCCTTCAATTCCCCACTGACTTCGTTCCATGCCTTAGCAATCATCTCCATGAATGACTCGTCCAGTCCCTCTCCTCCAGCTTCATTCTGTTGTCTTACCATCCCGCTTGACCTGTGTGAGTGTGTGTGTGTGTGTGTGTGTGTGTGTGTGTACTCACTTATTTGTACTCACCTATTTGTGCTTGCAGGATCGAGCATTGACTCTTGGATCCCGCCTTTCCAGCTATCGGTTGTTTACAGCAATGACTCCTGTCCCATTTCCCTATCATACCTAGTTTTAAAAATATGAATAGTATTTGCTTCCACAACCTGTTCCCCAAGTGCATTCGATTTTTCCACTACTCTCAAGCTAAAAGAAAGAACGTGTGTGTGTGTGTGTGTGTGTGTGTGTGTGTGTGTGTGTGTGTGTGTGTGTGTGTGTGTGTGTGTGTGTGTGTGTATGTATGTGTGTGTATGTGTGTGTCTGTGTGTGCGAGTGTGTGCGAGTGTGTGTGTGTGTGTGTGTGTGTGTGTGTGTGTGTGTGTGTGTGTGTGTGTGTGTGTGTGTGTGTGTGTGTGTGTGTGTAAGTGTGTGTGTGTGTGTGTGTCTGTGTGTTTATTGTGGGGGTAACATGGTGGGGGGGGGTTGGGTTAACTGGTGGAGGGATGGAGGGAGAGGGAGAGACGGAATGAAAGGGAGAGGGGGAGTGAAGGGGAGTGAAAGGGAGTGGGGGAGATTGAGGAAGAGAGGGAAATAGGCAGAGCGGGGGGGGGGGGGAGAGGAAGGAGGACAATCAGGTGGGTGAGGTATGAAGGGTCAGTCCCTGGGGTGAGGGGTGAGGTTGGCGGTCGGCTGGTTTGTGTGTGTGCGTGTGTGTGTATGTTCACACTGGCGTGTTATGGTGGGGAGGGGTGGGGGGGTAGGTCTAGTCAGTGGCGGTGTAATGTAACACACAGGTGTGAGAAAACTAGTACCAAGCTGAGGCTCTTGAGCTACTTTTTGTATCTTAATTAACTTATGTTCAATGCTAATTACTATATAAAAAACACTGTACACCTTGTATGACTGACTTTGAGAGGCACTCACCTCCAAGAAAGCATCCCACAGCACAACTAGGTGATTTATGAAGCGATGTCCGCCTTAACTGTTGACGTCCCCGCCAGAGCTCCTCCTACGTGGTGGTCCAAGCTCTTCCCTTCTCAGGCCTCTGGTGCCACCGTCTTGCCACAATCTCGTTCTTTTTCAATTTTTTTCTTATCCAACGTTATAAGAATTCACTATGTTGCGTTATCACTGCGTTGCTGTACCCTTCATATGACCAAAAACAATGTTTTGGTCTCACTGGTACGTAAATATCCCGAGAATATTGAAGTAATTCGCGGACCGCTGTCCTACACTTGTTCCCTGACCGCCGTCTTACTCACTGTGTAGGAGTATATATGTGTGTGTGTGTGTGTGTGTGTGTGTGTGTGTGTATATGTGTGTGTGTGTGTGTGTGTGTGTGTGTGTGTGTGTGTGTGTGTGTGTGTGTGTGTATATGTGTGTGTGTGTGTGTGTGTGTGTGTGTGTGTGTGTGTGTGTATGTGTGTGTGTGTGTGTGTGTGTGTGTGTGTGTGTGTGTGTGTGTGTGTGTGTGTGTGTGTGTGTGTGTGTGTGTGTGTGTGTGTGTGTGTGTGTGTGTGTGTGTGTGTGTGTGTGTATGTGTGTGTATGTGTGTGTGTGTGTGTGTGTGTGTGTGTGTGTGTGTGTGTGTGTGTATGTGTGTGTGTGTGTGTGTCTGTGTGTCTGTGTGTCTGTATGTCTGTGTGTGTGTGTGTGTGTGTGTGTGTGTGTGTGTGTGTGTGTGTGTGTGTGTGTGTGTGTGTGTGTGTGTATTCACCTAGATATATTTACCTAGTTACTCTTACGGTGGTTAAGCTCTGTTCTTTCAACCCGCCTCTCAACTGCTAATCAATTGACTGTAACTAACAACTAACTAATGTTTTTTTTTTCCACACACACACACACACACACACACACACACACACACACACACACACACACACACACACACACACACACACACACACACACACAGTCGATGTGTGTGTGTGTGTGTGTGTGAGTCGGATAAATCCTAAGTGAGTCGGATATAAGGGAAGTTAAGTTGGAAGCCCCCTTGGGAATGAGTGATCATAGTGTATTGAGCTTTGAGAACCTGGTTGAGCTAGGAATTATCACCCCCAAAAAAGAACTGGGAAACAAAGGGCTGGCGTACCGAAAGGGAAACTATGAGGAGATGAATAAATTCCTATGGGATATACATTGGGACACAGAACTCGGAACCAAGTCCATACAAGACATGATGGACTATGTCACCCAAAAATGTCAGGAGGCTGTAAGCAGGTTTGTCCCAGCCCAACAGGAAAAAACAGAGAAGCAAAGGAAGAAGTCCGTGGTTTAATAGGGAATGTATGAAAGCAAAGGAGCTGAACAAAAGGGCATGGAGGAACTTCCGTAATAACAGAACACCAGAAAGTAGAGAGAGATACCAGAGAACCAAGAACGAGTATGTTAGTGTGAGAAGAGCAGCTGAGAAAAGGTATGAAAATGATATAGCGAATAAAGTCAAGACCGAACCAAAGCTACTACACAGTCACATCAGGAGGAAGACAACAGTGAAGGAACAGGTGATGAAACTTAGGATGGCCGAGGACAGGTACACAGAGAATGACAAAGAGGTGTGTGAAGAACTCAACAAAAGGTTCCAGGAGGTCTTTACAATAGAACAGGGAGATGTCACGGCGCTAGGAGAGGTGGCAGCAAACCAGGTGACCTTGGAAAGGTTCGAAATTACAAGAGATGAGGTCAAGAAGCACCTATTGGAGCTGGATGTTGTCAGTGACGCTGAACCCCGGTTCATTCCGAACACAGCGATTACACAACACATAACACCTTGCCTCAGTAACCGTTACTACCACCGTGTACTCCTACACACACTAGACCCTTGAGGCGTACCACTAGGTTTGTACTGGAACACAATGAGTGAACATATGGAAGGTATTTAAAGGCCGTCGGGTTTTGTCATTTAATTACAAAGAATAGACTCTGACAAATAATAACATATTAACAGTACTCTATTAGGTAAATACACTTCCAATACCCATAGACCACTTGACCTCCGCGGTCACCACTTGCACTCGTAACTTCCGCCTAAGTCCCTAAAACGGATTGATTACTACAACGCTCCACACCCGCTTAGTCTTTCATTCAATACTCCAACCCGTTCTCGCAAATTTAATAAGTCAATATTGACTTATTAGTTGCGTGCATAGGTGACATACTAAACATAATAGTTTCCCTTGAAAAGCTTCATAGAAAACACCGACCTTACCTAATCCTACTTAGTATGTTAAAATAAGCATCTTATAGCTTCGTAATTACAATTGTTACTTAACATATTATAGGTATAGGTTAGGTAATAATTGTAATTACGAAACAATAAGATGCTTATCTTAACAAACTAAGTAGGTTAGGTAAGGTCGGTGTTTTCTATGAAGCTTTTCAAGGGAAACTATTATGTTAAGTATGTCACCTATGCACATATTTAATAAGTTAATATTGACTTATTAAATTTGCGAGAACGGGTTGCAATACTCACATACTGCAGACTTAACTTGGTCACTAAGATCACATCAGGCTCTCGCATAGCTGTCTGCTACACTTCGCTGCTGCCACAAACGGAGACCTCGGAGGACTTGCCAGTTTCACTCCCAGAACAAGACTGTCTCCAGCCAGCCATGGCCTCAAACATTTCACCCCGCCTCTCAATGAAAGTATAATCCGATTAACCTTATCCCTAGAAGCGGTAACCTTCTTCCTAGAAGCCTGAGTCCTCTTTCCAGGAATTATTAGTTTGGCTAAGCAGCTGCGGTCTTAATCCCTTGACCTTTCTTTGATATGTGATCCATAGTCTGTCTACTTAACATGTACTTCCAATCATCATTCGTTAAGTGTTGTAGTAATGATCCTCTAGCTAATAATCCCTACTAACTTGTGGATTACAACAATGTGAGAAAAGCTGTTGGGCCGGATGGAATCTCACCATGGGTATTGAAAGAGTGTGCAGGAACACTTTGCTTGCCACTCTCCATAGTGTATAGTAGGTCACTGGAAACGGGAGACCTATCAGAAATATGGAAGACTGCTAATGTAGTACCAGTATTTAAAAAGGGTGACAGACAAGAGGCACTGAACTACAGGCCAGTGTCCTTAACTTGTATACCATGCAAGGTGATGGAGAAGATTGTGAGAAAAAACCTAGTAACACATCTGGAGAGAAGAGACTTCGTGACAACCCATCAACATGGGTTCAGGGAGGGTAAATCTTGCCTTACAGGCTTGATAGAATTCTACGATCAGGTGACAAAGATTAAGCAAGAAAGAGAAGGATGGGCGGACTGCATTTTTTTGGACTGTCGGAAAGCCTTTGACACAGTACCCCATAAAAGGTTGATGCATAAGCTGGAGAAATAGGCAGGAGTAACTGGTAGGGCGCTCCAGTGGATAAGGAAGTACCTAAGCAATAGGAAGCAGAGAGTTATAGTGAGGGGTGAGACCTCAGAATGGCGTGAAGTCACCAGTGGAGTCCCACAGGGCTCTGTGCTTGGACCTATCTTGTTTCTGATATACGTAAATGATCTCCCAGAGGGTATAGACTCATTCCTCTCAATGTTTGCTGACGACGCCAAAATTGTGAGAAGGATTAAGACAGAGGAGGACAGCTTGAGGCTTCAAGAAGACCTGGACAAGCTGCAGGAATGGTCGAAAAATTGCTGTTAGAGTTTAACCCAAGCAAATGTAATGTAATGAAGATAGGGGTAGGAAGCAGGAGACCAGATACAAGGTATCACTTGGGAGATGAAATACTTCAAGAGTCAAAGAGAACGAGAAAGACCTGGGGGTTGATATTGAGCTAGACCTGTCCCCTGAAGTTCATATCAAGAGGATAACATCAGCAGCATATGCCAGGTAGGCTAGCATAAGAACGGCCTTTAGAAACTTGTGTAATGAATCTTTCAGAACATTATATACCACATATGTCAGACCAATCCTGGAGAATGCGGCTCCAGCATGGAGTCCATATCTAGTCAAGCATAAGACTAAACTGGAAAAGGTTCAAAGGTTTGCCACCAGACTAGTACCCGAGCTGAGAGGTATAAGCTACGAGGAGAGACTACGGGAATTGAACCTCAATTCGTTGGAAGACAGAAGAGTTAGGGGGGACATGATCACCACATTCAAGATTCTCAAGGGAATCAACAGGGTTGATAATGACAGGCTATTTAACGCAAGGGGCACACGCACTAGGGTACATAGGTGGAAACTGAGTGCCCAAATGAGCCACAGAGATATTAGAAAGAACTTTTTCAGTGTCAGAGTGGTTGACAAATGGAATGCATTAATAAGTGATGTGGTGGAGGTTGACTCCATACACAGTTTCAAGTGTAGATATGATGATATGATAGAGCCCAATAGGCTCAGGAACCTGTACACCTGTTGATTGACAGTTGAGAGGCGGGACCAAAGAGCCAGAGCTCAACCCCCGCAAGCACAATTAGGTGAGTACAACTAGGTAAGTACACACATACACACACACACACACACACACACACACACACACACACACACACACACACACACACACACACACACACACACACACACACACACACACACACACACACACACATACACACACACACACACACACACACACACATACACACACACACATTCTGAAGGGAATTGATAGGGTAGATAAAGACAGGTTATTTAACACAAGGGCCACACGCACTAGGGGACACAGGTTGAAACTGAGTGCCTAAATGAGCCACAGAGATATTAGAAAGAACGTTTTTAGTGTCAGAGGGGTTGACAAATGGAATGCATTAGGAAATGATGTGGTGGAGGCTGACTCCAGACACAGTTTCGAGTGTAGATATGATAGAGCCCAATAGGCTCAGGAATCTGTACACCTGTTGATTGACGGTTGAGAGGCGGGACTAAAGAGCCAGAGCTCAACCCCCGCAAACACAAGTAGGTGAGTACAACTAGGTGAGTACACACACACACACACACACACGCCAACAGATGTAGGCTAGCTAAGCAGCAAAGTAAAAGGGCATGGAGAAACTATAGGAATAACAGGACACTTGAGAGCAGAGAAAGATATCAGAATGCCAGGAATGAATATGTTAGGATGATAAGAGAGGCAGAAAGACAATACGAAAATATCATCGCAAGCAAGGCAAAGACTCAGCCTAAATTGTTGCATAGCCACATCAGGAGAAAAACTACAGTAAAGGAACAGGTTATGAAATTGAGAATAGGGGAAGAAGGATTCACTACAAACGACAAGGAAGTGTGTGAAGACCTTAACAAGAAATTCCAGGAGGTCTTCACCTTAGAGCAATTAGAAATCCCAGAGATAAGAGAGGGAATAGCTAACCAGGATCTACTGCAAGAGTTTGAGATTACCAGCGGGGAAGTAAGGGCGTGTTTACTAGAGTTGGATGTGACAAAGGCGATAGGCCCAGATGGAATCTCCCCTTGGATACTAAAGGAAGAAGCTGAAGAACTGTGCCTCCCGCTCTCTATAGTGTACACAAATCACTGGCAACAGGGGAACTGCCAGAAATTTGGAAAGCAGCTAACGTAGTGCCGATATACAAGAAAGGGGATAGGCAGGAGGCACTGAACTAAAGGCCAGTGTCCCTAACCTGCATACCATGCAAGCTGATGGAGAATATTGTGCGAAGAAAGCTAGTGGAACATCTGGAGCGAAAGAACTTTGTAACACAGCATCAACATGGGTTCAGGAATGGCAGGTCCTGCCTCACAGGGTTACTTGAATTCTACGACCAGGCAACAAAAATAAGGCAAGAAAGAGAAGGGTGGGCAGACTGCATATTTTTGGATTGTCAGAAAACCTTTGATACAGTTCCACACAAGAGGCTAGTGAAAAAGCTGAAGATACAGGCTGGTGTGAAAGGGAAGGTACTCCATTGGATAAAGGAGTACCTAAGTAACAGGAGACAACGAGTCAGTGTGAGGGGTGAGGTCTCAAATTGGCGAGACGTTACAAGTGGAGTCCCGCAGGGGTCAGTCCTTGGACCTATACTGTTTCTGATATATGTAAATGATCTCCCAGAGGGTATAGAATCGTTTCTCTCAAAGTTTGCTGATGATGCAAAAATTATGAGGAGGATTGAAACAGAGGATGATAGTAAGAGGCTACAAGATGATCTAGACAGACTGAGTGAATGGTCCAACATATGGCAGTTGAAGTTCCACCCGAGTAAATGTAAAGTAATGAAACTAGGCAGTGGAAACTAGGAGGCCATACTCAGGATACAGAATAGGAGATGAAGTACTTAATGAAACGGACAGAGAGAAAGATCTAGGAGTTGATATCACACCAAACCTGTCTCCTGAAGCCCACATAAAAAT
>NC_091172.1:16738479-16775979 GCF_040958095.1 Procambarus clarkii | reverse complement strand
ATATATATATATATATATATATATATATATATATATATATATATATATATATTATTAAATATGATCGAAAAAGTAAGATTAATAATTCTAACACGAATTTTCTCAATCTTTCTTATGTTTCTTTTCACTGTTGATGGTAATTGAAAAATCAATTCTCCAAAAATCCAAAACACACATCAAGAAGTCAAGACCAGCAATCAACAGCCAATTAATGCGCAACTATATTCTTACCCACTACAAGACTCCGCTCCAATATAGATGCATCAAGAAATATGGGCCAATAGGCCCTCTGCTATTACTTCCATTCTTACCTTCAATACCCATTATTTCGTGTTTTGTCTTGTTTTGAAAGTTTGTTTTCACCTCATCCAAAGGCAGGTATAAAAAATCGAAGATGTTTAAGCTCTATTCAGTTATAGTTCAGTTGCGTGTGTGTAAACTAAAGTCTTTGAAAATGTAATAAGTTTTACGAAACGCGCTCAAGTGTCGCGTCAGACTAGAAATAAAAATGAATTTTGGAGAATTGATTTTTCAATTACCATCAACAGTGAAAAGAAACATAAGAAAGATCGAGAAAATTCGTGTTAGAGTTATTAATCTTACTTTTTCGGTCATATTTAATAGTATATGTCTACGGGAAAGACTGCTACCAAAATATACTAATATATATATATATATATATATATATATATATATATATATATATATATATATATATATATATATATATATATGTATATATATATATATATATATATATATATTTTTTTTTTTTTTTTTATAACCTAGAAGGGGTACCACCTCTGGTGCAAATGTAGGGACCCATAGCCTCGGAGAAGAAAATATATATATATATATATATATATATATATATATATATATATATATATATATATATATATATATATATATATATATATATATATATATATATATATATATATATATGAGTGTATATCACGAAAATAAACACGTGATTAAGAATGTGACAATGTCAGACCACGAAGGAAAAATGAAACAGGAAATTTCCTTAAGTACTTTCGTATATTAAATACATCTTCAGAAGGTCCAAAGATGAAGATGTATCTTCTGAAGATGTATTTAATATACGAAAGTACTTAAGGAAATTTCCTGTTTCATTTTTCCTTCGTGGTCTGACATTGTCATATATATATATATATATATATATATATCTCAAAGCTCTATTTTTTATATGTGTAGTAATCGCTTGATTGTAGAGTTGAGGTGCTCACTGGAGCACCAGTCATCGCTGAGGTGCTCACTGGAGCACCAGTCATCTCTAAGGTGCTCACTGGAGCACCAGTCATCTCTGAGGTGCTCACTGCAGCATCACTCATCGCTGAGGTGCTGACCGGAGCACCAGTCATCGCTGAGGTGCTCACTGGAACACCAGTCATCACTGAGGTGCTCACTGGAGCACCAGTCATCACTGAGGTGCTCACTAGAGCACCAGTCATCGCTGAGGTGCTCACTGGAGCACCAGTCATCGCTGAGGTGCTCACTGGAGCACCGGTCATCTCCGGTGTCCACCATCCACTCTGGCGCAACAGCTTACTTTAATACGATAAAAGCTACAAGGACACTCAGGATTTATTTATTTTGTCCAGAAATCAACATGTAACAAAGAGCGTATTGTACGCCTGGAAGTGACGAATATTGCGGCATAGTTGTAGTTCCCGAGTGAAGGCACTCCGCTTGGCCCAGGAAACTACTTGCAGGCAATTACATGTCCCCCAATCACTTGGAGTGGTCGCTACAGCGATGGCCTCGCTCCTAGCAGGTCAGCGTTCGATTCCCGACTCTCTACTTGATTATCCTCTTATTCCTTTCTAGTGTTTTATAGTCGTAATATTCTAGTGCTTTATGGTTACTTTACCTGATCCTCTACCCACTGACGCTTGCTTCCCTGCTACCACCACTACCAGTGCTGCTTCCCTGCTACCACCACTACCAGTGTTGCTTCCCTGCTACCACCACTACCAGTGTTGCTTCCCTGCTACCACCACTGCCAGTGCTGCTTCCCTGCTACCACCACTACCAGTGTTGCTTCCCTGCTACCACCACTACCAGTGTTGCTTCCCTGCTACCACCACTGCCAGTGCTGCTTCCCTGCTACCACCACTACCAGTGTTGCTTCCCTGCTACCACCACTACCAGTGTTGCTTCCCTGCTACCACCACTGCCAGTGCTGCTTCCCTGCTACCACCACTACCAGTGTTGCTTCCCTGCTACCACCACAACCAGCGTTGCTTCCCTGCTACCACCACTACCAGTGTTGCTTCCCTGCTACCACCACTACCAGTGTTGCTTCCCTGCTACCACCACTGCCAGTGCTGCTTCCCTGCTACCACCACTACCAGTGTTGCTTCCCTGCTACCACCACTACCAGTGTTGCTTCCCTGCTACCACCACTACCAGTGTTGCTTCCCTGCTTCCACCACTACCACTGTTGCTTCCCTCCTACCACCACTACCAGTGTTGCTTCCCTGCTACCACCACTACCAGTGTTGCTTCCCTGCTTCCACCACTACCACTGTTGCTTCCCTCCTACCACCACTACCAGTGTTGCTTCCCTGCTACCACCACTGCCAGTGCTGCTTCCCTGCTACCACCACTACCAGTGTTGCTTCCCTGCTACCACCACAACCAGCGTTGCTTCCCTGCTACCACCACTACCAGTGTTGCTTCCCTGCTACCACCACTACCAGTGTTGCTTCCCTGCTTCCACCACTACCACTGTTGCTTCCCTCCTACCACCACTACCAGTGTTGCTTCCCTGCTACCACCACTACCAGTGTTGCTTCCCTGCTACCACCACTACCACTGTTGCTTCCCTGCTACCACCACTACCACTGTTGCTTCCCTGTTACCACCACTACCACTGTTGCTTCCCTGCTACCACCACCACTACCACTGTTGCTTCCCTGCTACTACCACCACTACCACTGTTGCTTCCCTGCTACCACCACCACTACCACTGTTGCTTCCCTGCTACCACCACCTCTACCACTGTTGCTTCCCTGCTACCACCACCACTATCACTGTTGCTTCCCTGCTACTACCACCACCACTACCACTGTTGCTTCCCTGCTACTACCACCACTACCACTGTTGCTTCCCTGCTACTACCACCACTACCACTGTTGCTTCCCTGCTACCACCACCACTACCACTGTTGCTTCCCTGCTACTACCACCACTACCACTGTTGCTTCCCTGCTACCACCACCACTACCACTGTTGCTTCCCTGCTACCACCACCTCTACCACTGTTGCTTCCATGCTACCACCACCACTACCACTGTTGCTTCCCTGCTACTACCACCACTACCACTGTTGCTTCCCTGCTACTACTACCACCACTACCACTGTTGCTTCCCTGCTACCACCACTACCACTGTTGCTTCCCTGCTACTGTCACCACTACTACTGTTGCTTCCCTGCTACCACCACTACCACTGTTGCTTCCCTGCTACCACCACCTCTACCACTGTTGCTTCCCTGCTACCACCACTACCACTGTTGCTTCCCTGCTACCACCACTACCACTGTTGCTTCCCTGCTACCACCACCACTACCACTGTTGCTTCCCTGCTACCACCACCACTACCACTGTTGCTTCCCTGCTACCACCACCACTACCACTGTTGCTTCCCTGCTACTACCAGCACTACCACTGTTGCTTCCTTGCTACCACCACTACCACTGTTGCTTCCCTGCTACCACCACCACTACCACTGTTGCTTCCCTGCTACCACCACCTCTACCACTGTTGCTTCCCTGCTACTACCACCACCACTGTTGCTTCCCTGCTACTACCACCACTACCACTGTTGCTTCCCTGCTACCACCACTACCACTGTTGCTTCCCTGCTACCACCACTACCACTGTTGCTTCCCTGCTACCACCACCACTACCACTGTTGCTTCCCTGCTACCACCACCTCTACCACTGTTGCTTCCCTGCTACCACCACCTCTACCACTGTTGCTTCCCTGCTACCACCACTACCACTGTTGCTTCCCTGCTACCACCACTACCACTGTTGCTTCCCTGCTACCACCACCACTACCACTGTTGCTTCCCTGCTACCACCACCACTACCACTGTTGCTTCCCTGCTACCACCACCACTACCACTGTTGCTTCCCTGCTACCACCACTACCACTGTTGCTTCCCTGCTACTACTACCACCACTACCACTGTTGCTTCCCTGCTACCACCACTACGACTGTTGCTTCCCTGCTACCACCACCACTACCACTGTTGCTTCCCTGCTACCACCACCACTACCACTGTTGCTTCCCTGCTACCACCTCTACCACTGTTGCTTCCCTGCTACCACCACTACCATTGTTTCTTCCCTTCTACCACCACTACCACTGTTGCTTCCCTGCTACCACCACCACTACCATTGTTGCTTCCCTGCTACCACCACTTCCACTGTTGCTTCCCTGCTACCACCACCACTACCACTGTTGCTTCCCTGCTACCACCACCTCTACCACTGTTGCTTCCCTGCTACCACCACCACTACCACTGTTGCTTCCCTGCTACTACCACCACTACCACTGTTGCTTCCCTGCTACTACCACCACCACTACCACTGTTGCTTCCCTGCTACCACCACTACCACTGTTGCTTCCCTGCTACTACCACCACTACCACTGTTGCTTCCCTGCTACCACCACTACCACTGTTGCTTCCCTGCTACTATCACCACTACTACTGTTGCTTCCCTGCTACCACCACTACCACTGTTGCTTCCCTGCTACCACCACCTTTACCACTGTTGCTTCCCTACTACCACCACTACCACTGTTGCTTCCCTGCTACCACCACTACCACTGTTGCTTCCCTGCTACCACCACTACCACTGTTGCTTCCCTGCTACCACCACTACCACTGTTGCTTCCCTGCTACCACCACCACTACCACTGTTGCTTCCCTGCTACCACCACCACTACCACTGTTGCTTCCCTGCTACCACCACTACCACTGTTGCTTCCCTGCTACCACCACCACAACCACTGTTGCTTCCCTGCTACCACCACCACTACCACTGTTGCTTCTCTGCTACCACCTCTACCACTGTTGCTTCCCTGCTACCACCACTACCATTGTTGCTTCCCTGCTACCACCACTACCATTGTTGCTTCCCTGCTACCACCACCACTACCATTGTTGCTTCCCTGCTACCACCACTACCACTGTTGCTTCCCTGCTACCACCACTACCACTGTTGCTTCCCTGCTACCACCACCACTACCACTGTTGCTTCCCTGCTACCACCACCACTACCACTGTTGCTTCCCTGCTACCACCACCACTACCACTATTGCTTCCCTGCTACCACCACCTCTACCACTGTTGCTTCCCTGCTACCACCACTACCACTGTTGCTTCCCTGCTACCACCACCACTACCACTGTTGCTTCCCTGCTACCACCACCACTACCACTGTTGCTTCCCTGCTACCACCTCTACCACTGTTGCTTCCCTGCTACTACCACCACCACTACCACTGTTGCTTCCCTGCTACCACCACCTCTACCACTGTTGCTTCCCTGCTACCACCACTACCATTGTTGCTTCCCTGCTACCACCACTACCACTGTTGCTTCCCTGCTACCACCACTACCACTGTTGCTTCCCTGCTACCACCACTACCACTGTTGCTTCCCTGCTACTACCACCACTACCACTGTTGCTTCCCTGCTACTACCACCACTACCACTGTTGCTTCCCTGCTACCACCACCACTACCACTGTTGCTTCCCAGCTACTACCACCACTACCACTGTTGCTTCCCTGCTACTACCACCACTACCACTGTTGCTTCCCTGCTACCACCACTACCACTGTTGCTTCCCTGCTACCACCACTACCACTGTTGCTTCAATGCTACCACCACCACTACCACTGTTGCTTCCCTGCTACCACCACCTCTACCACTGTTGCTTCCCTGCTACCACCACCTCTACCACTGTTGCTTCCCTGCTACCACCACTACCACTGTTGCTTCCCTGCTACCACCACTACCACTGTTGCTTCCCTGCTACCACCACCACTACCACTGTTGCTTCCCTGCTGCCACCACCACTACCACTGTTGCTTCCCTGCTACCACCACCACTACCACTGTTGCTTCCCTGCTACCACCACTACCACTGTTGCTTCCCTGCTACTACCACCACCACTACCACTGTTGCTTCCCTGCTACCACCACTACCACTGTTGCTTCCCTGCTACCACCACCACTACCACTGTTGCTTCCCTGCTACCAGCACCACTACCACTGTTGCTTCCCTGCTACCACCTCTACCACTGTTGCTTCCCTGCTACCACCACTACCATTGTTGCTTCCCTGCTACCACCACTACCACTGTTGCTTCCCTGCTACCACCACCACTACCATTGTTGCTTCCCTGCTACCACCACCACTACCACTGTTGCTTCCCTGCTACCACCACCTCTACCACTGTTGCTTCCCTGCTACCACCACCTCTACCACTGTTGCTTCCTTGCTACCACCACTACCACTGTTGCTTCCCTGCTACCACCACCACTACCATTGTTGCTTCCCTGCTACCACCACCACTACCACTGTTGCTTCCCTGCTACCACCACCTCTACCACTGTTGCTTCCCTGCTACCACCACCACTACCACTGTTGCTTCCCAGCTACTACCACCACTACCACTGTTGCTTCCCTGCTACTACCACCACTACCACTGTTGCTTCCCTGCTACCACCACTACCACTGTTGCTTCCCTGCTACCACCACTACCACTGTTGCTTCAATGCTACCACCACCACTACCACTGTTGCTTCCCTGCTACCACCACCTCTACCACTGTTGCTTCCCTGCTACCACCACCTCTACCACTGTTGCTTCCCAGCTACCACCACTACTACTGTTGCTTCCCTGCTACCACCACTACCACTGTTGCTTCCCTGCTACCACCACCACTACCACTGTTGCTTCCCTGCTACCACCACTACTACCACTGTTGCTTCCCTGCTACCACCACCACTACCACTGTTGCTTCCCTGCTACCACCACCACTACCACTGTTGCTTCCTTGCTACCACCACTACCACTGTTGCTTCCCTGCTACCACCACCACTACCACTGTTGCTTCCCTGCTACCACCACCACTACCACTGTTGCTTCCCTGCTACCACCTCTACCACTGTTGCTTCCCTGCTACTACCACCACCACTACCACTGTTGCTTCCCTGCTACCACCACCTCTACCACTGTTGCTTCCCTGCTACCACCACTACCATTGTTGCTTCCCTGCTACCACCTCTACCACTGTTGCTTCCCTGCTACTACCACCACCACTACCACTGTTGCTTCCCTGCTACCACCACCACTACCACTGTTGCTTCCCTGCTACCACCACCTCTACCACTGTTGCTTCCCTGCTACCACCACCACTACCACTGTTGCTTCCCTGCTACTACCACCACCACTACCACTGTTGCTTCCCTGCTACTACCACCAATACCACTGTTGCTTCCCTGCTACTACCACCACTACCACTGTTGCTTCCCTGCTACCACCACCACTACCACTGTTGCTTCCCTGCTACTACCACCACTACCACTGTTGCTTCCCTGCTACCACCACCACTACCACTGTTGCTTCCCTGCTACCACCACCTCTACCACTGTTGCTTCCCTGTTACCACCACCACTACCACTGTTGCTTCCCTGCTACTACCACCACTACCACTGTTGCTTCCCTGCTACTACCACCACCACTACCACTGTTGCTTCCCTGCTACCACCACTACCACTGTTGCTTCCCTGCTACTACCACCACTACCACTGTTGCTTCCCTGCTACCACCACTACCACTGTTGCTTCCCTGCTGCTGTCACCACTACTACTGTTGCTTCCCTGCTACCACCACTACCACTGTTGCTTCCCTGCTACCACCACCTCTACCACTGTTGCTTCCCTGCTACCACCACTACCACTGTTGCTTCCCTGCTACCACCACCACTACCACTGTTGCTTCCCTGCTACCACCACCACTACCACTGTTGCTTCCCTGCTACTACCAAAACTACCACTGTTGCTTCCTTGCTACCACCACTACCACTGTTGCTTCCCTGCTACCACAACCACTACCACTGTTGCTTCCCTGCTACCACCACCTCTACCACTGTTGCTTCCCTGCTACTACCACCACCACTGTTGCTTCCCTGCTACTACCACCACTACCACTGTTGCTTCCCTGCTACCACCACTACCACTGTTGCTTCCCTGCTACCACCACTACCACTGTTGCTTCCCTGCTACCACCACCACTACCACTGTTGCTTCCCTGCTACCACCACCTCTACCACTGTTGCTTCCCTGCTACCACCACCTCTACCACTGTTGCTTCCCTGCTACCACCACTACCACTGTTGCTTCCCTGCTACCACCACTACCACTGTTGCTTCCCTGCTACCACCACCACTACCACTGTTGCTTCCCTGCTACCACCACCACTACCACTGTTGCTTCCCTGCTACCACCACCACTACCACTGTTGCTTCCCTGCTACCACCACTACCACTGTTGCTTCCCTGCTACTACCACCACCACTACCACTGTTGCTTCCCTGCTACCACCACTACGACTGTTGCTTCCCTGCTACCACCACCACTACCACTGTTGCTTCCCTGCTACCACCACCACTACCACTGTTGCTTCCCTGCTACCACCTCTACCACTGTTGCTTCCCTGCTACCACCACTACCATTGTTGCTTCCCTTCTACCACCACTACCACTGTTGCTTCCCTGCTACCACCACCACTACCATTGTTGCTTCCCTGCTACCACCACTTCCACTGTTGCTTCCCTGCTACCACCACAACTACCACTGTTGCTTCCCTGCTACCACCACCTCTACCACTGTTGCTTCCCTGCTACCACCACCTCTACCACTGTTGCTTCCCTGCTACCACCACTACCACTGTTGCTTCCCTGGTACCACCACTACCATTGTTGCTTCCCTGCTACCACCACTACCACTGTTGCTTCCCTGCTACCACCACTACCACTGTTGCTTCCCTGCTACCACCACCACTACCACTGTTGCTTCCCTGCTACCACCACCACTACCACTGTTGCTTCCCTGCTACCACCACCACTACCACTTTTGCTTCCCTGCTACCACCACCACTACCACTGTTGCTTCCCTGCTACCACCACTACCACTGTTGCTTCCCTGCTACTACCACCACTACCACTGTTGCTTCCCTGCTACCACCACCACTACCACTGTTGCTTCCCTGCAACCACCACTACCACTGTTGCTTCCCTGCTACTACCACCAGTACACTGTTGCTTCCCTGCTACCACCACCACCACCATTGTTGCTTCCCTGCTACCACCACTACCACTGTTGCTTCCCTGCTACCACCACCACTACCACTGTTGCTTCCCTGCTACCACCACCACTACCACTGTTGCTTCCCTGCAACCACCACCACTACCACTGTTGCTTCCATGCTACTACCACCACTTCCACTGTTGCTTCCCTGCTACCACCACCACTACCACTGTTGCTTCCCTGCTACCACCACCTCTACCACTGTTGCTTCCCTGCTACCACCACCACTACCACTGTTGCTTCCCTGCTACTACCACCACTACCACTGTTGCTTCCCTGCTACCACCACCACTACCACTGTTGCTTCCCTGCTACCACCACCTACCACTGTTGCTTCCCTGCTACTACCACCACTACCATGTTGCTTCCCTGCTACCACCACTACCACTGTTGCTTCCCTGCTACTATCACCACTACTACTGTTGCTTCCCTGCTACCACCACTACCACTGTTGCTTCCCTGCTACCACCACATTTTACCACTGTTGCTTTCCTGCTACCACCACTACCACTGTTGCTTCCCTGCAACCACCACTACCACTGTTGCTTCCCTGCTACTACCACCAGTACCACTGTTGCTTCCCTGCTACCACCACCACTACCATTGTTGCTTCCCTGCTACCACCACTACCACTGTTGCTTCCCTGCTACCACCACCACTACCACTGTTGCTTCCCTGCTACCACCACCACTACCACTGTTGCTTCCCTGCTACTACCACCACTTCCACTGTTGCTTCTCTGCTACCACCACCACTACCACTGTTGCTTCCCTGCTACCACCACCTCTACCACTGTTGCTTCCCTGCTACCACCACCACTACCACTGTTGCTTCCCTGCTACTACCACCACTACCACTGTTGCTTCCCTGCTACTACCACCACCACTACCACTGTTGCTTCCATGCTACCACCACTACCACTGTTGCTTCCCTACTACTACCACCACTACCACTGTTGCTTCCCTGCTACCACCACTACCACTGTTGCTTTCCTGCTACTATCACCACTACTACTGTTGCTTCCCTGCTACCACCACTACCACTGTTGCTTCCCTGCTACCACCACCTTTACCACTGTTGCTTTCCTGCTACCACCACTACCACTGTTGCTTCCCTGCTACCACCACTACCACTGTTGCTTCCCTGCTACCACCACTACCACTGTTGCTTCCCTGCTACCACCACCACTACCACTGTTGCTTCCCTGCTACCACCACCACTACCACTGTTGCTTCCCTGCTACCACCACTACCACTGTTGCTTCCCTGCTACCACCACCACTACCACTGTTGCTTCCCTGCTACCACCACCACTACCACTGTTGCTTCCCTGCTACCACCTCTACCACTGTTGCTTCCCTGCTACCACCACTACCATTGTTGCTTCCCTGCTACCACCACTACCACTGTTGCTTCCCTGCTACCACCACCACTACCATTGTTGCTTCCCTGCTACCACCACTACCACTGTTGCTTCCCTGCTACCACCACTACCACTGTTGCTTCCCTGCTACCACCACCACTACCACTGTTGCTTCCCTGCTACCACCACCACTACCACTGTTGCTTCCCTGCTACCACCACCACTACCACTGTTGCTTCCCTGCTACCACCACCTCTACCACTGTTGCTTCCCTGCTACCACCACTACCACTGTTGCTTCCCTGCTACCACCACCACTACACTGTTTGCTTCCTGCTACCACCACCACTACCACTGTTGCTTCCCTGCTACCACACTCTACCACTGTTGCTTCCCTGCTACTACCACCACCACTACCACTGTTGCTTCCCTGCTACCACACCTCTACCACTGTTGCTTCCCTGCTACCACCACTACCATTGTTGCTTCCCTGCTACCACCACTACCACTGTTGCTTCCCTGCTACCACCACCTACCACTGTTGCTTCCCTGCTACCACCACTACCACTGTTGCTTCCCTGCTACTACCACCACTACCACTGTTGCTTCCCTGCTACTACCACCACTACCACTGTTGCTTCCCTGCTACCACCACCACTACCACTGTTGCTTCCCTGCTACCTACCACCACTACCACTGTTGCTTCCCTGCTACTACCACCACTACCACTGTTGCTTCCCTGCTACCACCACTACCACTGTTGCTTCCCTGCTACCACCACCACTACCACTGTTGCTTCACTGCTACCACCACCACTACCACTGTTGCTTCCCTGCTACCACCACCTCTACCACTGTTGCTTCCCTGCTACCACCACCTCTACCACTGTTGCTTCCCTGCTACCACCACTACCACTGTTGCTTCCCTGCTACCACCACCACTACCACTGTTGCTTCCCTGCTACCACCACCACTACCACTGTTGCTTCCCTGCTACCACCACCACTACCACTGTTGCTTTCCCTGCTACCACCACTACCACTGTTGCTTCCCTGCTACTACCACACACTACCACTGTTGCTTCCCTGCTACCACCACTACCACTGTTGCTTCCCTGCTACCACCACACTACCACTGTTGCTTCCCTGCTACACCACCACCACTACCACTGTTTGCTTCCCTGCTACCTACCACCACTACCACTGTTGCTTCCCTGCTACCACCTCTACCACTGTTGCTTCCCTGCTACACACCACTACCATTGTTGCTTCCCTGCTACCACCACTACCACTGTTGCTTCCCTGCTACCACCACCACACCATTGTTGCTTCCCTGCTACCTACCACCACTACCACTGTTGCTTCCCTGCTACCACCACCTCTACCAATGTTGCTATCCTGCTACCACCACCCTACCACTGTTGCTTCCCTGCTACCACCACTACCACTGTTGCTTCCCTGCTACCACTCACACTACCACTGTTGCTTCCCTGCTACCACCACTACCACTGTTGCTTCCCTGCTACCACCACTTTTACCACTGTTGCTTTCCTGCTACCACCACTACCACTGTTGCTTCCCTGCAACCACCACTACCACTGTTGCTTCCCTGCTACTACCACCCCTTACCACTGTTGCTTCCCCTGCTACCACCACCACTACCACTGTTGCTTCCCTGCATACCACCACTACCACTGTTGCTTCCCTGCTACCACCACCACTACCACTGTTGCTTCCCTGCTACCACCACCACTACCACTGTTGCTTCCCTGCTACTCACCACCACTTACCACTGTTGCTTCCTCTGCTACCACCACCACTACCACTGTTGCTTCCCTGCTACCACCACCTACTACCACTGTTGCTTCCCTGCTACCACCACCACTACCACTGTTGCTTCCCTGCTACTACCACCACTACCACTGTTGCTTCCCTGCTACTACCACCACCACTACCACTGTTGCTTCCATGCTACCACCACTACCACTGTTGCTTCCCTACTACCTACCACCACTACCACTGTTGCTTCCCTGCTACCACCACTACCATGTTTGCTTCCCTGCTACACTACCACCTCTACTACTGTTGCTTCCTGCTTAATTTGCTTACCACTCTGTTGCTTCCCTACCACCACTACCACTGTTGCTTCCCTGCACACCACCATCTACCACTGTTGCTTCCTGCTACCACCACTACCACTTGTTGCTTCCCTGCTACCACCACTACTACCACTGTTGCTTCCTGCTACACCACCACTACCACTGTTGCTTCCCTGCTACCACCACCACTACCACTGTTGCTTGCTACCCACTGACACACTATGTTCCCGTCACCACATTTGCCCCCTACCACTCGTTGCTTCCCTGCTAACCACCACTACCACTGTTGCTTCCCTGCTACTAACCACCACTACCAACTGTTGCCTTCCCTGCACTACTACCACCACTACACTGTTGCTTCCCTGCTACCACCACACACTGTTGCTTCCCTGCATCCTGTCACCCACTACTACTGTTGCTTCCCTGCTCCTACCACCACTACCACTGTTGCTTCCCTGCTACCACCACCACTACCAATTGTTGCTTCCCTGCTACCACCACTACCACTGTTGCTTCCCTGCTACCACCACTACCACTGTTGCTTCCCTGCTACCACCACCACTACCACTGTTGCTTCCCTGCTACCACCACCACTACCACTGTTGCTTCCCTGCTACCACCACCACTACCACTGTTGCTTCCCTGCTACCACCACCTCTACCACTGTTGCTTCCCTGCTACCACCACTACCACTGTTGCTTCCCTGCTACCACCACCACTACCACTGTTGCTTCCTTGCTACCACCACCACTACCACTGTTGCTTCCCTGCTACCACCTCTACCACTGTTGCTTCCCTGCTACTACCACCACCACTACCACTGTTGCTTCCCTGCTACCACCACCTCTACCACTGTTGCTTCCCTGC
This sequence comes from Procambarus clarkii, assembly GCF_040958095.1. NCBI lineage: Eukaryota > Metazoa > Arthropoda > Malacostraca > Decapoda > Cambaridae > Procambarus > Procambarus clarkii. The sequence continues at coordinate 16,762,237 of NC_091172.1, read as the reverse complement.
TACCACCACTACCATTGTTGCTTCCCTGCTACCACCACTACCACTGTTGCTTCCCTGCTACCACCACTTCCACTGTTGCTTCCCTGCTACCACCACTACCACTGTTGCTTCCCTGCTACTACCACCACTACCACTGTTGCTTCCCTGCTACTACCACCACTACCACTGTTGCTTCCCTGCTACCACCACCACTACCACTGTTGCTTCCCTGCTACCACCAATACCACTGTTGCTTCCCTGCTACTACCACCACTACCACTGTTGCTTCCCTGCTACCACCACACTACCACTGTTGCTTCCCTGCTACCACCACTACCACTGTTGCTTCCCTGCTACCACCACACTACCACTGTTGCTTCCCTGCTACCACCACCACTACCACTGTTGCTTCCCTGCTACCACCACCTCTACACTGTTGCTTCCCTGCTACCACACCACTACCACTGTTGCTTCCCTGCTACCACCACTACCACTGTTGCTTCCTGCTACCACCACCACTACCACTGTTGCTTCCCTGCTACCTACCACCACTACCACTGTTGCTTCCCTGCTACCACCACCACTACCACTGTTGCTTCCCTGCTACCACCACTACCACTGTTGCTTCCCTGCTACTACCACCACCACTACCACTGTTGCTTCCCTGCTACCACCACTACCACTGTTGCTTCCCTGCTACCACCACCACTACCACTGTTGCTTCCCTGCTACCACCACCACTACCACTGTTGCTTCCCTGCTACCACCACCACTACCACTGTTGCTTCCCTGCTACCACCTCTACCACTGTTGCTTCCCTGCTACCACCACTACCATTGTTGCTTCCCTGCTACCACCACTACCACTGTTGCTTCCCTGCTACCACCACCACTACCATTGTTGCTTCCCTGCTACCACCACCACTACCACTGTTGCTTCCCTGCTACCACCACTCTACCACTGTTGCTTCCCTGCTACCACCACCACTACCACTGTTGCTTCCCTGCTACCACCACCACTACCACTGTTGCTTCCCTGCTACCACCACTACCATTGTTGCTTCCCTGCTACCACCACTACCACTGTTGCTTCCCTGCTACCACCACTACCACTGTTGCTTCCCTGCTACCACCACCACTACCACTGTTGCTTCCCTGCTACCACCACTACTACCACTGTTGCTTCCCTGCTACCACCACCACTACCACTGTTGCTTCCCTGCTACCACCACCACTACCACTGTTGCTTCCCTGCTACCACCACTACCACTGTTGCTTCCCTGCTACCACCACCACTACCACTGTTGCTTCCCTGCTACCACCACCACTACCACTGTTGCTTCCCTGCTACCACCACTACCACTGTTGCTTCCCTGCTACTACCACCACCACTACCACTGTTGCTTCCCTGCTACCACCACCTCTACCACTGTTGCTTCCCTGCTACCACCACTACCACTGTTGCTTCCCTGCTACCACCACCACTACCACTGTTGCTTCCCTGCTACTACCACCACTACCACTGTTGCTTCCCTGCTACTACCACCACTACCACTGTTGCTTCCCTGCTACTACCACCACTACCACTGTTGCTTCCCTGCTACCACCACTACCACTGTTGCTTCTCTGCTACCACCACCACTACCACTGTTGCTTCCCTGCTACTACCACCACTACCACTGTTGCTTCCCTGCTACCACCACTACCACTGTTGCTTCCCTGCTACCACCACCACTACCACTGTTGCTTCCCTGCTACCACCACCTCTACCACTGTTGCTTCCCTGCTACTACCACCACCACTGTTGCTTCCCTGCTACTACCACCACTACCACTGTTGCTTCCCTGCTACTACCACCACTACCACTGTTGCTTCCCTGCTACCACCACTACCACTGTTGCTTCCCTGCTACCACCACTACCACTGTTGCTTCCCTGCTACCACCACCACTACCACTGTTGCTTCCCTGCTACCACCACCTCTACCACTGTTGCTTCCCTGCTACCACCACCTCTACCACTGTTGCTTCCCTGCTACCACCACTACCACTGTTGCTTCCCTGCTACCACCACTACCACTGTTGCTTCCCTGCTACCACCACCACTACCACTGTTGCTTCCCTGCTACCACCACTACCACTGTTGCTTCCCTGCTACTACCACCACCACTACCACTGTTGCTTCCCTGCTACCACCACTACCACTGTTGCTTCCCTGCTACCACCACCACTACCACTGTTGCTTCCCTGCTACCACCACCACTACCACTGTTGCTTCCCTGCTACCACCTCTACCACTGTTGCTTCCCTGCTACCACCACTACCATTGTTGCTTCCCTGCTACCACCACTACCACTGTTGCTTCCCTGCTACCACCACCACTACCATTGTTGCTTCCCTGCTACCACCACTTACCACTGTTGCTTCCCTGCTACCACCACCACTACCACTGTTGCTTCCCTGCTACCACCACCTCTACCACTGTTGCTTCCCTGCTACCACCACCTCTACCACTGTTGCTTCCCTGCTACCACCACTACCACTGTTGCTTCCCTGGTACCACCACTACCATTGTTGCTTCCCTGCTACCACCACTACCACTGTTGCTTCCCTGCTACCACCACTACCACTGTTGCTTCCCTGCTACCACCACCACTACCACTGTTGCTTCCCTGCTACCACCACCACTACCACTGTTGCTTCCCTGCTACCACCACCACTACCACTGTTGCTTCCCTGCTACCACCACCACTACCACTGTTGCTTCCCTTGCTACCACCACTACCACTGTTGCTTCCCTGCTACCACCACCACTACCACTGTTGCTTCCCTGCTACCACCACCACTACCACTGTTGCTTCCCTGCTACCACCTCTACCACTGTTGCTTCCCTGCTACTACCACCACCACTACCACTGTTGCTTCCCTGCTACCACCACCTCTACCACTGTTGCTTCCCTGCTACCACCACTACCATTGTTGCTTCCCTGCTACCACCACTACCACTGTTGCTTCCCTGCTACCACCACTACCACTGTTGCTTCCCTGCTACCACCACTACCACTGTTGCTTCCCTGCTACTACCACCACTACCACTGTTGCTTCCCTGCTACTACCACCACTACCACTGTTGCTTCCCTGCTACCACCACCACTACCACTGTTGCTTCCCAGCTACTACCACCACTACCACTGTTGCTTCCCTGCTACTACCACCACTACCACTGTTGCTTCCCAGCTACTACCACCACTACCACTGTTGCTTCCCTGCTACCACCACTACCACTGTTGCTTCCCTGCTACTACCACCTCTACCACTGTTGCTTCCCTGCTACCACCACCACTACCACTGTTGCTTCCCTGCTACTACCACCACTCTCACTTTTGCTTCCCTGCTACCACCACCTCTACCACTGTTGCTTCCCTGCTACCACCACCTCTACCACTGTTGCTTCCCTGCTACCACCACCTCTACCACTGTTGCTTCCCTGCTAGCACCAACTCTACCACTGTTGCTTCCCTGCTACCACCACCTCTACCACTCTTGCTTCCCTGCTACCACCACTACCACTGTTGCTTCCCTGCTACCACCACTACCATTGTTGCTTCCCTGCTACCACCACTACCACTGTTGCTTCCCTGCTACCACCACTACCACTGTTGCTTCCCTGCTACCACCACCACTACCACTGTTGCTTCCCTGCTACCACCACCACTACCACTGTTGCTTCCCTGCTACCACCACCACTACCACTGTTGCTTCCCTGCTACCACCACCACTACCACTGTTGCTTCCCTGCTACCACCACTACCACTGTTGCTTCCCTGCTACCACCACTACTACCACTGTTGCTTCCCTGCTACCACCACCACTACCACTGTTGCTTCCCTGCTACCACCTCTACCACTGTTGCTTCCCTGCTACTACCACCACCACTACCACTGTTGCTTCCCTGCTACCACCACCTCTACCACTGTTGCTTCCCTGCTACCACCACTACCATTGTTGCTTCCCTGCTACCACCACTACCACTGTTGCTTCCCTGCTACCACCACTACCACTGTTGCTTCCCTGCTACCACCACTACCACTGTTGCTTCCCTGCTACTGCCACCACTACCACTGTTGCTTCCCTGCTACTACCACCACTACCACTGTTGCTTCCCTGCTACCACCACCACTACCACTGTTGCTTCCCAGCTACTACCACCACTACCACTGTTGCTTCCCTGCTACTGCCACCACTACCACTGTTGCTTCCCAGCTACTACCACCACTACCACTGTTGCTTCCCTGCTACCACCACTACCACTGTTGCTTCCCTGCTACTACCACCACTACCACTGTTGCTTCCCTGCTACCACCACCACTACCACTGTTGCTTCCCTGCTACTACCACCACTCCCACTTTTGCTTCCCTGCTACCACCACCTCTACCACTGTTGCTTCCCTGCTACCACCACCTCTACCACTGTTGCTTCCCTGCTACCACCACCTCTATCACTGTTGCTTCCCTGCTACCACCACCTCTACCACTGTTGCTTCCCTGCTACCACCACCTCTACCACTCTTGCTTCCCTGCTACCACCACTATCACTGTTGCTTCCCTGCTACCACCACTACCATTGTTGCTTCCCTGCTACCACCACTACCACTGTTGCTTCCCTGCTACCACCACTACCACTGTTGCTTCCCTGCTACCACCACTACCACTGTTGCTTCCCTGCTACCACCACTACCACTGTTGCTTCCCCGCTACTACCACCACTACCACTGTTGCTTCCCTGCTACCACCACCACTACCACTGTTGCTTCCCTGCTACTACCACCACTACCACTGTTGCTTCCCTGCTACTACCACTACCACTGTTGCTTCCCTGCTACCACCACTACCAGTGTTGCTTCCCTGCTACCACCACCACTACCACTGTTGCTTCCCTGCTACCACCACTACCACTGTTGCTTCCCTGCTACCACCACTACCACTGTTGCTTCCCTGCTACCACCACTACCACTGTTGCTTCCCTGCTACCACCACTACCACTGTTGCTTCCCTGCTACTACCACCACTACCACTGTTGCTTCCCTGCTACCACCACCACTACCACTGTTGCTTCCCTGCTACTACCACCACTACCACTGTTGCTTCCCTGCAACTACCACTACCACTGTTGCTTCCCTGCTACCACCACTACCAGTGTTGCTTCCCTGCTACCACCACCACTACCACTGTTGCTTCCCTGCTACCACCACTACCACTGTTGCTTCCCTGCTACCACCACTACCAGTGTTGCTTCCCTGCTACTACCACCACTCCCACTTTTGCTTCCCTGCTACCACCACTACCACTGTTGCTTCCCTGCTACTACCACCACTACCACTGTTGCTTCCCTGCTACTACCACCACTACCACTGTTGCTTCCCTGCTACTACCACCACTACCACTGTTGCTTCCCTGCTACCACCACTACCACTGTTGCTTCCCTGCTACCACCACTACCAGTGTTGCTTCCCTGCTACCACCACTACCAGTGTTGCTTCCCTGCTACCACCACTACCAGTGTTGCTTCCCTGCTACCACCACTACCACTGTTGCTTCCCTGCTACCACCACTACCACTGTTGCTTCCCTGCTACCACCACCACTACCACTGTTGCTTCCCTGCTACCACCACTACCACTGTTGCTTCCCTGCTACCACCACCACTACCACTGTTGCTTCCTTGCTACCACCACTACCACTGTTGCTTCCCTGCTACCACCACTACCACTGTTGCTTCCCTGCTACCACCACTACCACTGTTGCTTCCCTGCTACCACCACTACCACTGTTGCTTCCCTGCTACCACCACCACTACCACTGTTGCTTCCCTGCTACTACCACCACTACCACTGTTGCTTCCCTGCTACTACCACCACTACCACTGTTGCTTCCCTGCTACCACCACTACAACTGTTGCTTCCCTGCTACCACCACCACTACCACTGTTGCTTCCCTGCTACCACCACCACTACCACTTTTGCTTCCCTGCTACTACCACCACTACCACTGTTGCTTCCCTGCTACTACCACCACTACCACTGTTGCTTCCCTGCTACCACCACTACCACTGTTGCTTCCCTGCTACCACCACTACCACTGTTGCTTCCCTGCTACCACCACTACCACTGTTGCTTCCCTGCTACCACCACTACCATTGTTGCTTCCCTGCTACCACCACTACCACTGTTGCTTCACCACCACTACCCCTGTTGCTTCACCACTACCACTCTTGCTTCACCACCACCACCACTACCAATGTTGCTTCACCACCACTACCAGTCTTGCTTCACCACCACTACCACGGTTGCTTCACCACCACTACCAGTCTTGCTTCACCACCACTACCACTACCACTGTTGCTTCACCACCATTACCCCTGTTGCTTCACCACTACCACTCTTGCTTCACCACCACCACTACCACTGTTTCTTTACCACCACTACCAGACCTTGCTTCACCACCACTACCACTACCACTGTTGCTTCACCACCACTACCCCTGTTGCTTCACCACTACCACTCTTGCTTCACCACCACCACTACCACTGTTTCTTTACCACCACTACCAGACCTTGCTTCACCACCACCACCACTACCACTGTTGCTTCACCACCACCACCATCGCCGAGAGCATCACAATATGCTCAGCTACCACAACAATATCCTCCAGAAAGAGTCGTACTCCAAACAACGCTCTGACATACGTACAGAAATTCACTGTTATTCTCAGAAAAGCTCAGGTTTTGTACCCAAGTAGAGGCACTGTAAACACGCCCTGTGTTCCTCCTTGACAGCCGCTACATCAATGTCACATGTGAGAGTAATGTATAATGAGTAGCGTGCAGACTACCTATCTCCCGCGGCAGCACCCAGCAACATAACCAGACAACCGCCATGTACAACAATAAAGCTACATTCGACTAAGAATTTGAACGCCAGAACAGTTATACTGCAGCAGGTAAGGTAAAGCTAGTAGGCGGGGTGTCAAGAGCTAGACCTCAACCCTCCCTGTAGTTATTGACAGATAACTGTTAAGTAAACACCGCCACCACTAACTGCATAATTACCATTATTACCAGCACCACCACCACCACATTCCCCACTATAACCACTACCACATCCACCACCACAACAACCACTATAACCACCATCACCTCTAACATAACTACCACCACTAACGTCAGCAGTCTGGGTCAGCTTTATTGAGATTCACTCAGGAAAATAACGATTAAGGTCTGATATGGATTAATTAGGCAGCGATTAAGCGAGTGTGTGACAGTGATGAGGCTGGTGGAGATGTGTGAGGGGAAGAGAGAGAGAGAGAGAGAGAGAGAGAGAGAGAAAGAGAGAGAGAGAGAGAGAGAAATAGAGAGAGAGAGAGAGAGAGTGAGAGAGAGAGAGAGAGAGAGAGAGAGAGAGAGAGAGAGAGAGAGAGAGAGAGAGAGAGAGAGAGAGAGAGAGAGAGAGAGAGAGAGAGAGAGAGAGAGAGAGAGAGAGTGAGAGAGAGAGAGTGAGAGAGAGAGCGAGAGAGCGAGAGAGCGAGAGAGCGAGAGAGCGAGAGAGCGAGAGAGAGAGAGCGAGAGAGCGAGAGAGAGAGAGAGAGAGAGAGAGAGAGAGAGAGAGAGAGAGAGAGAGAGAGAGAGAGAGAGAGAGAGAGAGAGAGAGAGAGCGAGCGAGAGAGCGAGAGAGAGAGAGAGAGAGAGAGAGAGAGAGAGAGAGAGAGAGAGAGAGAGAGAGAGAGAGAGAGAGAGAGAGAGAGAGAGAGAGAGAGAGAGAGAGAGAGAGAGAAAGAGAGAGAGAGAGCGAGTGAGAGAGAGAGCCAGAGAGAGAGAGAGAGAGAGAGAGAGAGAGAGAGAGAGAGAGAGAGAGAGAGAGAGAGAGAGAGAGAGAGAGAGAGAGAGAGAGAGAGAGAGAGAGAGAGAGAGAGAGAGAGAGAGAGAGAGCGAGCACTTCCATACCTTCCCCCTCAGAACCCACCGTACCATCTGCTTCACATCACAAATATCCTTCAACACGGGGGCAACATCGCGAAACAAGTGTAGCCGGAGAGACTGCTGTTGAAAGTACTGCGTAAAAGTGTCATTAACAGTTTCAATGTCAATCCGCTGTCGCCATCCTCGATTCCTTCTGCTCCTTAAAGTCCATTAAAACGCTGTCACTTGTCCACGGAAACCGCTTATGATGGAAATTGATATAAAATCTTGTATTGTGAACGGGGAAGGGTTGGGGGGGGTGAGTTGCTTATTGGTGAAGGGAAGTGTTTACTGATATGTTCGATGCTGAGCAGTGGAGGAGGTGATGGGTGGTGGAATGAGGCTGCTAAGCAGTTGAAGGAGGTTACTATTGCCGGAGGACTGTATTGAGCAATGGTGGGGAACGTTCAGCCGTGGACAGCAGTCTTGGGTAGAGCAAGTGAGGACTGTGAGGTAAAGGGAGGCGGTAAATATCGTCTAACTGGCACGTAGCAGCAGAGGAAACAAACTAGTAGCGGATGATGCAGGCGCTGAGCAGAACGCGGTATGCACCGAACAGAACAGGGTATGCACTGATCAGAACGGGGCAGGCGCTAAGCTGAACGCGGTATGCACCGAGCAGAACAGGGTATGCACTGATCAGAACGAGGCAGGCGCTAAGCAGAACGCGGTATGCACCGAGCAGAACAGGGTATGCACAGAGCAGAACGGGGCAGGCGCAGAGCGGACCAGGCCATGAGTATTGTGGGGTAGATATTGAATAGTAGAAAGACGTATTGAGAATTAGGATATTTGTAATAAGTTTTGGAAATCAGTTTTCTTCCCTACTGGATGCTTCATCTATCGTCGGAAGCGCAAAGCCTTCTTCTCAGCACGTAAAGCTTGGATTCTGGAGATGATCACTCCCTACGAGTCTTTTAAGCAATCCTCCTTGGGGAGGCCACTTCCTGAGTGTGCTATAAGCAAGCCTCCTGGAGGAAGCCACTTCGGCCGAGTGCTCAAAGCAAGCTTCCAGGAGAAGGCTGCTCCTCCGAGCGTTTGAAGCAAGCTTTCTGAAGGTGACCGCTTCCTCTGAGCGTCCACATCATTTATTGGTTCCCTGTCTACAAACGTGGGGAAAATGGTAGCGTTTGGAACTTAATGTGCAGAACACGTGCCTCTAAAATGGAGCGCTCGTGGGAGTCATGGGAAGCTAAGGATGAGGTTTCAACAGTTTATGTTGTCAGTTTATGAGTTCGAAGATGGGCTAGTTGTAGGGAAGTCTTGCAAAGAAAAAAAGATAGGAATATTGGTAAAAAAAATAAAGAGAGAGAGAGAGAGAGAGAGAGAGAGAGAGAGAGAGAGAGAGAGAGAGAGAGAGAGAGAGAGAGAGAGAGAGAGAGAGAGAGAGAGAGAGAGAGAGAGAGAGAGAGAGAGACAGACAGACAGACAGACAGACAGACAGACAGACAGACAGACAGACAGACAGACAGACAGACAGACAGACAGACAGACAGACAGACAGACAGACAGACAGAAACAGACAGACAGACAGAAACAGACAGACAGACAGACAGTGCGTTATTAAAACAACTCAAAAAGTTCTTGAATGCAATTAATAAAATCTACATAAATGTCTACGGTAATGGCCCGCCACATTTGAATTACCTTGGTCTGAAATCCTTCAAGCTTAACTTAATCAGAATCATCATAATTTATTTTATTCCTTTCGTGCCGCTAATCAAAATTAATACAAACTAATTAAAATGAAAGGCCCATAACCGTCTATTTTATCGCACAAAAGGACAATTTCGAATGACTTTATCTCGAAAAGAACCATTTACGACGCATTAAAACATTTACTGTTAGATAAAAAGACTATCTTCAACTACTTTATCGCATGATAAGATGAAATTAATCGATATTAATGACATATGCATTATTTAATGATTATTATGCCGTTGGGGAATAACAGAGTTAATGCAGACGTTACTGAAGATATGACGACCAAACTATACATCAGAAAATGGAGGAACGACAATGTTTCGGTCGGTCCTGAACCATTATCAAGTCGGATGTTAAAAGAAAGGTTTTTGTTGTTTTAGATTCAGCTTCTCGAAACAAAAATTTCCAAGTCGCTCGGGCCATGGCGAGCCCGTAAAGAAGAGTAGATGTAGTTGTTGTTGTTGACCAGACTACACACTAGAAATTGAAGGGACGACGACGTTTCGGTCCGTCCTGGACCATTCTCAAGTCGACACAATCGACTTGAGAATGGTCCAGGACGGACCGAAACGTCGTCGTCCCTTCAATTTCTAGTGTGTGGTCTGGTCAACATACTTCAGCCACGTTATTGTGACTCATCGCCTGCATAGTTGTTGTTGTTTAAGATTCAGCTACTCAGAACAGAAAGTTCCAAGTAGCACGGGCTATGGTGAGCCCGTAACTGGAGGCTCTTTGGAGATATTATCTGAATCAATAGCTGATACTGGAGATCTAGGGATGGGGTTCTTGAACGCGCCAATCCAATCCAAGAGCATGACTGCAGATGATGGCTGATAAAGATTAAGCCACCCTAAAGGTGGCACGGGCGTAAGTGGAGGCTCTTTCGAGCCATTACCAGTAACAATAGCTGATACTAGATATCTGTGGATGGATGGGGTTTTTCATGGTGAATTTCAGTCTCGGAGGGCTGACTGTACCAGTTATGGAGCTGGTGGGTTAGTGTAGACCTCTAGGTCTTCCATTTTGTTTTTGACTGAAACTTGCTGCGAGTTTACATGGCAGTGCTGTCACTGGAGCTTAGTGAGGTGACTTCATGAGGAGGTCTTGTACCGAGTAGGTGTCGTATTTGTGGTGCGGCGGTGGAGCTCCTACTAAGATTTCCTCGTCTGAGGAGTCCGTAACCTCCGTAATTGGTCGTTTTGTCTTTGGTCTCGCAGCCTGAGGTAGATCCGGTGATCGCCGCTGCTGAGCAGGCAGCAATGGCTTTTTGACTTGCAGATAGAAGAAGAGAGGAAGGTACAGGCACCTAAATTGGTAAGAGAGAGAGATGAGAGGTGCTGGGGAGGGGGAGGTAAAATGAAGAGTAACAATAGGATGAAAGGTCCGAATTGGATGAAGGTAAGAATGGAATGAAGGTAAGAAGGGTATGGTACAGTAAGAATAAGAGGAAGATTACAAGAAAGGTAAGAAAAGGAAAATGCGGTAAGAAAAAGGAGTAAGCTTAAGTCAGATCACCTTTGTTTAGAAAGTTGGAGCATTTAAGTACGTACCATGTAAGGGAAGAAAGAGTCAACAGCAACAAAGCCAGGACTAAGGTTCATATTGGGTATATTGTGTATCAGAGATTATTCGACAAGACGGCGTCAGTGAAGAGCTAGAGGCAAGAGAGATTACTTTAGAAGACCAATCTATAGGATGCTCAGTCTATAGGCGTGTTACATAGCCTTCCCGGCTTGGTGCCTTCTTTTGATAATTACTTACTTACCTAATCAAGAGGATGATCTATTAGATGTTTGGGACTCTAATCATCCCAAAGATTGGTCATCTTCTAAGATAATCATTCCTGTCTCTACTCTTCACAGATTAAAAGTCTTCCTTACAAAATGTTTAGGTATATTTTTAAAGTGTTTCATGTCATCCACTCCTCATTGCCTAAGGTAATGAGATGAAATATATGGCCGGGACACCCAGTGTGTGTGTGTGTGTGTGTGTGTGTGTGTGTGTACGTGTGTACGTGTACTCACCTAATTGTGCTTGCGGGGGTTGAGCTCTGGCTCTTTGGTTCCGTCAATCAACAGGTGTACAGGTTCCTGAGCCTGCTGGGCACTATCATATCTACACTTGAAACTGTGTATGGAGTCAGCCTCCACCACATCACTTCCTAATGCATTCCATTTGTCAACCACTCTGACACTTAAAAAGTTCTTTCTAATATCTCTGTGGCTCATTTGGGCACTCAGTTTCCACCTGTGTCCCCTAGTGTGAGTGCCCCTTGTGTTAAATAACCTGTCCTTTATCTACCCTGTCGATTCCCTTGATAATCTTGAATGTGGTGATCATGTTCCCCCCCCTAACTCTTCTGTCTTCCAACGAAGTGAGGTTTAATTCCCGTAGTCTCTCCGCGTAGCTCATACCTCTCAGCTCGGGTACTAGTCTAGTGGCAAACCTTTGAACTTTTTCCAGTGTAGTCTTAGTGCTTGACTAGATATGAACTCCATGCTGGAGCCGCATACTCCAGGATTGGTATGACATATGTGGAATGTAATGTTTAGAAAGATTCCTTACACAAGTTTCTAAATGTCTTTCTTATGTTAGCTAACCTGGTATATGCCGCTGATGTTATCCTCTTGATATGAGCTTCAGGGGACAGGTCTGGCGTGATATCAACCCCCAGGTCTTTCTCTCTCTCTGACTCCTGAAGTATTTCATCTTCCAAATGATACCTAGTGTCTGGTCTCCTGCTTCCTACCCCTATCTTTATTACATTACATTTGGTGTGGTTAAACTCTAACAACCATTTGTTCGACCATTCCTGCAGCTTGTCCATGTCTTCTTGAAGCCTCAAGCTGTCCTCCTCTGTCTTAATCCTTCTCATAATTTTGGCGTCGTCAGCAAACATTGAGAGGAATGAGTCTATACCCAATGGGAGATCATTTACGTATATCAGAAACAGGATAGGTCCGAGTACAGAACCCTGTGGGACTCCACTGGTGACTTCACGCCATTCTGAGGTCTCACATTCGACTGTAACTCTCTGATTCCTATTGCGTAGGCACTCCCTTATCCACTGGAGCGCCCTACCAGTTACTCCTGCCTGTTTATCTAGCTTATGCATCAGCCTTTTATGGGGTAACTGTGTCAAAGGCTTTCCGACAGTCCAAAAAAGTGCAGTCCGCCCATCCATCTCTTTCTTGCTTAATCTTTGTCACCTGATCGTAGAATTCTATTAAACCTGTAAGGCAAGATTTACCCTCTCTGAATCCATGTTGATGGGTTGTCACGAAGTCTCATCTCTCCAGATGTGTTACTAGGGTTTTTCTCACACTCTTCTCCATAACCTTACATGGTATACAAGGTGAATATGGAGGTGACGTTTGTGTACGTGTGTGTGTGTGTGTTTGTGTGTATGTGTGTGTGTGTGTATTCACCTAGTTGTGCTTGCAGAGGATGAGCTCTGCTCTTTCGGCCCGCCTCTCAACTGTTAATCAACTGTTTCTAACTACTACTACTACTACTTTTTTTCATATCACACACAAACACACACACAAACCCCAGGAAGTAGCCCATGACAGCTGACTTACTCCCACGTATCTATTTACTGCTAGGTAACAGGGGCATAGGGTAAAAGAAACTTTGCCCAATGTTTCTCGCCGGCGGCCGGGATCGAACCCGAGACCACAGGATTACATGTCTAGCGTGCTGTCCACTCGGCCGGGCGACCCCCCTTGAGTGCGTGTGTGTGTGTGTGTGTGTTTGTGTGTGTGTGTGTGTGTGTGTGTGTGTGTGTGTGTGTGTGTGTGTGTGTGTGTGTGTGTGTGTGTGTGTGTGTGTGTGTGTGTGTGTGTGTGCACTCACCTAGTTGTACTCACCTAGTTGTACTTGTAGGGGTTGAGCTCAGGTTCTTTGGTCCCGCTTCTCAACCGTCAATCAACAGGTGTACAGGTTCCTAAGTCTATTGGGCTCTATCATATCTACACTTGAAACTGTGTATAGAGTCAGCCTCCACCACATCACTTCCTAATGCATTCCATTTGTCAACCACTCTGACACTAAAAAAGTTCTTTCTAATATTTCAGTTGCTCATTTGGGCACTCAGTTTCCACCAGTGTCCCCTAGTGCGTGTGCCCCTTGTGTTAAATAGCCTGTCCTTATCAACCCTGTCGATTCACATGTGAATCTTGAATGTGGTGATCATGTTCCCCCCCCCCCTAACTCTTCTGTCTTCCAACGAAGTGAGGTTTAATTCCCGCAGTTTCTCCTCGTAGCTCATACCTCTCAGCTCGGGTACTAGTGTAGGTGGCATACCTTTGAACCTTTTTCCAGTTTAGTCTTATGCTTGACTAGATATGGACTCCATGCTGGGGCTGCATACTCCAGGATTGGTCTGACATCCAATGACATCAAAATAAATGGTCTGACATCAAAATACTCATTCAGTGTACCTATATAAGAACCAGATTGAGTAGAAGCTGTTTCGTATGTTTAAAATAGTCCTTCAGTTACCTTCATTCTGATGTTCTCATGACGTCATCATCCCCAACGCGGTTTAATCAACCAATGGGTGCCTTGCTTTTAGTCCCCCATGACGACACAAACGGTTCCAGGGAGGAACCCTCTCTTTTATTAGCACATTCTCTTAATGTCTGAATAACTCAACTGTTCGCTGTACGTGTCATCACAGGCTAGGCCATAATGTCTTGTATTCTCTCATATCTTAGCTCATTGCATCATTGCTATTATTTTTCTGTTATTCAATTCTTCAACCCTACCAAACCAACCTAACTTAACCTGTAATAATCAATTTCATTCAACAGTAATAAGACCCGTTGTTTTAGCGACGTCACAAAAGCTGACTAAGTAAAGGGATTAAACATGGCCTCACATTAACAGACGCGTGTCACGGCTCACAGCAACCTGACTTTTTAACTATGATTGACGTCACAAGATGCGCAATGAGGCCTTGCCATCCTACTTGTTTATGTAGTGTATATAATGTTATTATTCAAAAAAATAACTCTGCTATCCATCCTCTACCTAACCTAACCAATTCATCACAGGTTTAAGAATATATACATTTTAGTCATCCACAACTGTAACCATTCATTATACAGTGATAATTTAGAAAAAAACTAAAATAGCTACCCAAATGTCGTACAGCAATATAAGCAGAATTGTACATCTGGCAGCTCAGCGAATTATTGCCTGTGTTCATTGGTTAGTCAACTGTCCTCACATCCATCAAATAGCTGTCCAAATGTCGCACAGCAATTCATCTATCTAGCAACTCAGCTGGATGCTAGCCACTATATTCATTGGCTAATCATTTCTAGACCTCAAAATTCCTAATCTTGCTCTGCAAATCAGCTAACTTGTTCCCAAACCAACAGTCACAAATACATACAAACATATATCCATCCATCCATCCATCCATCCATACATACATACACACACACATACATGCTCATACTCCACAACCCATACATACATAGAGAATAGCTTGGTTTGCCATCATTGCGCCATTAGTCAGATGTAATTTATGCCAAATGAATCCCAAAAATGCATTAAGAATAAGATTTCGGTAACCCCACAGCTCATTCACCCAAAGCAATCTTAATTATTATTACTGTTAATTCATATTAATACATACCAATCAGCAAGGTATTCATATTATTCCAGAGAGTTCAAAATATTATTATATACCCACTTATATACAATTAAAATGGATAAACCAGGGTGTATATGTCCCATTGAAATTAATATATTAGTACATAGTCATAAAAAGCTAAGGTTGTGTTAAGGCGCACAAAAATATATTAATTTAATATCATAGACACAAAATGCCACACTTGTACTTACACTAAAAATACACAAAATCAAAAACACACAGAATAAAACACATACACATTTACACTCAATGTAGCATTTATGCACAAAGCATTTCCACACACATATTCCATTTACATAGAAAATACAACATTTACACACCAGATCTAAAGAATCTATGTACAAAATGTACACAGTACACATAGTACACATAGTACACAAAATGTACACAAAATGTACTATGTACAAAATGAGTTATGTACAAAATATATTATTGACGCACAAAATATATCGTTTACACACAAAATATGCCATTTTTAGATAAAATAAGTCATTTAAATATATAATTTGTTAGTTGCACACAAAATATACCATTTACACAAAAATTGCATATACACTCAAAGGATTATACATACACAAAGTATGGTATTGACATAACTATAACAAATTTATTTTTGAGGTCTAGAAATGATTAGCCAATGAATATAGTGGCTAGCATTCAGCTGAGTTGCTAGATAGATGAATTGCTGTGCGACATTTGGACAGCTATTTGATGGATGTGAGGACAGTTGACTAACCAATGAACACAGGCAATAATTCGCTGAGCTGCCAGATGTACAATTCTGCTTAAATTGCTGTACGACATTTGTGTAGCTATTTTAGTTTTTTTCTAAATTATCACTGCATAATGAATGATTACAGTTGTGGATGACTAAAATGTATATTCTTAAACCTGTGATGAATTGGTTAGGTTAGGTAGAGGATGGAGAGCAGAGTTATTTTTTTGAATAATAACATTATATACACTACATAAACAAGTAGGATGGCAAGGCCTCATTGCGCATCTTGTGACGTCAATCATAGTTAAAAAGTCAGGTTGCTGTGAGCCGTGACACGCGTCTGTTAATGTGAGGCCATGTTTAATCCCTTTACTTAGTCAGCTTTTGTGACGTCGCTAAAACAACGGGTCTTATTACTGTTGAATGAAATTGATTATTACAGGTTAAGTTAGGTTGGTTTGGTAGGGTTGAAGAATTGAATAACAGAAAAATAATAGCAATGATGCAATGAGCTAAGATATGAGAGAATACAAGACATTATGGCCTAGCCTGTGATGACACGTACAGCGAACAGTTGAGTTATTCAGACATTAAGAGAATGTGCTAATAAAAGAGAGGGTTCCTCCCTGGAACCGTTTGTGTCGTCATGGGGGACTAAAAGCAAGGCACCCATTGGTTGATTAAACCGCGTTGGGGATGATGACGTCATGAGAACATCAGAATGAAGGTAACTGAAGGACTATTTTAAACATACGAAACAGCTTCTACTCAATCTGGTTCTTGTATAGGTACACTGAATGAGTATTTTGATGTCAGACCATTTATTTTGATGTCATTGGATGTCAGACCAATCCTGGAGTATGCAGCCCCAGCATGGAGTCCATATCTAGTCAAGCATAAGACTAAACTGGAAAAGGTTCAAAGGTATGCCACCACACTAGTACCCGAGCTGAGAGGTATGAGCTACGAAGAGAAACTGCGGGAATTAAACCTCACTTCGTTGGAAGACAGAAGAGTTAGGGGGGACATGATCACCACATTCAAGATTCACATGTGAATCGACAGGGTTGATAAAGACAGGCTATTTAACACAAGGGGCACACGCACTAGGGGACACTGGTGGAAACTGAGTGCCTAAATGAGCAACTGAAATATTAGAAAGAACTTTTTTAGTGTCAGAGTGGTTGACAAATGGAATGCATTAGGAAGTGATGTGGTGGAGGCTGACTCTATACACAGTTTCAAGTGTAGATATGATAGAGCCCAATAGACTTAGGAACCTGTACACCTGTTGATTGACGGTTGAGAAGCGGGACCAAAGAACCTGAGCTCAACCCCTACAAGTACAACTAGGTGAGTACAACTAGGTGAGTGCACACACACACACACACACACACACACACACACACACACACACACACACACACACAAACACACACACACACACGCACTCAAGGGGGGTCGCCCGGCCGAGCGGACAGCACGCTAGACATGTTATCCTGTGGTCTCGGGTTCGATCCCGGCCGCCGGCGAGAAACATTGGGCAAAGTTTCTTTTACCCTATGCCCCTGTTACCTAGCAGTAAATAGATACGTGGGAGTAAGTCAGCTGTCACGGGCTACTTCCTGGGGTTTGTGTGTGATATGAAAAAAAGTAGTAGTAGTAGTAGTAGTAGTTAGAAACAGTTGATTAACAGTTGAGAGGCGGGCCGAAGGAGCAGAGCTCATCCTCTGCAAGCACAACTAGGTGAATACACACACACACACATACACACAAACACACACACACACACGTACACACACGTCACCTCCATATTCACCTTGTATACCATGTAAGGTTATGGAGAAGAGTGTGAGAAAAACCCTAGTAACACATCTGGAGAGATGAGACTTCGTGACAACCCATCAACATGGATTCAAAGAGGGTAAATCTTGCCTTACAGGTTTAATAGAATTCTACGATCAGGTGACAAAGATTAAGCAAGAAAGAGATGGATGGGCGGACTGCACTTTTTTGGACTGTCGGAAAGCCTTTGACACAGCACCCCATAAAAGGCTGATGCATAAGCTAGAGAAACAGGCAGGAGTAACTGGTAGGGCGCTCCAGTGGATAAGGGAGTACCTAAGCAATAGGAAGCAGAGAGTTACAGTCAGGGGTGAGACCTCAGATTGGCGTGAAGTCACCAGTGGAGTCCCACAGGGTTCTGTACTCGGACCTATCCTGTTTCTGATATACGTAAATGATCTCCCAGAGGGTATAAACTCATTCCTCTCAATGTTTGCTGATGACGCCAAAATTATGAGAAGGATTAACACAGAGGACGACTACTTGAGGCTTCAAGAAGACATGGACAAGCTGCAGGAATGGTCGAACAAATGGTTGTTAGAGTTTAACCACACCAAATGTAATGTAATAAAGATAGGGGTAGGAAGCAGGAGACCAGACACTAGGTATCATTTGGAAGATGAAATACTTCAGGAGTCAGAGAGAGAGAAAGACCTGGGGGTTGATATCACGCCAGACCTGTCCCCTGAAGCTCATATCAAGAGGATAACATCAGCGGCATATACCAGGTTAGCTAACATAAGAAAGGCATTTAGAAACCTGTGTAAGGAATCTTTCTAAACATTACATACCACATATGTCATACCAATCCTGGAGTATGCGGCTCCAGCATGGAGTCCATATCTAGTCAAGCATAAGACTAAACTGGAAAAAGTTCAAAGGTTTGCCACTAGACTAGTACCCGAGCTGAGAGGTATGAGCTACGCGGAGAGACTACGGGAATTAAACCTCACTTCGTTGGAAGACAGAAGAGTTAGGGGGGGGGGGGACATGATCACCACATTCAAGATTATCAAGGGAATCGACAGGGTAGATAATGACAGGCTATTTAACACAAGGGGCACACGCACAAGGGGACACAGGTGGAAACTGAGTGCCCAAATGAGCCACAGAGATATTAGAAAGAACTTTTTTAGTGTCAGAGTGGTTGACAAATGGAATGCATTAGGAAGTGATGTGGTGGAGGCTGACTCCATACACAGTTTCAAGTGTAGATATGATAGAGCCCAATAGGCTCAGTAACCTGTACACCTGTGTGTGTGTGTGTTGCCGGGACACCCTGTGTGTGTGTGTGTGTGTGTGTGTGTGTGTGTGTGTGTGTGTGTGTGTGTGTGTGTGTGTGTTGCCGGGACACTCTGTGTGTGTGTGTGTGTGTGTGTGTGTGTGTGTGTGTGTGTGTGTGTGTTGCCGGGACACCCTGTGTGTGTGTGTGTGTGTGTGTTGCCGGGACACTCCTGTGTGTGTGTGTGTGTGGCCGGGACACCCTGTATGTGTGAGTGTGTGTGTGTGTGTGTGTGTGTGTGTGTGTGTGTGTGTGTGTGTGTGTGGGTGGCCGGGACACCTTGTGTGTGTGTGTGTGTGTGTGTGTGTGTGGCCGGGACACCTTGTGTGTGTGTGTGTGTGTGTGTGTGTGTGTGTGTGTGTGTGTTGCCGGGACACCCTGTGTGTGTGTGTGTGTGTGTGTGTGTGTGTGTGTGTGTGTGTGTGTGTGTGTGTGTGTGTGTGTGTGTGTGTGTGTGTGTGTGTGTGTGTTTGTGTGTGTTGCCGCGACACTCCTGTGTGTGTGTGTGTGGCCGGGACACCCTGTATGTGTGTGTGTGTGTGTGTGTGGCCGGGACACCTTGTGTGTGTGTGTGTGTGTGTGTGTGTGTGTGTGTGTGTGTGTGTGTGTGTGTGGCCGGGACACCTTGTGTGTATGTGTGTGTGTGTGTGTGTGTGTGTGTGTGTGACCGGGACACCCTGTGTGTGTGTGTGTGTGTGTGTGTGTGTGTGTGTGTGTGTGTGTGTGTGTGTGTGTGTGTGTGTGTGTGTGTGTGTGTGTGTGTATGTGTGGCCGGGACACCCTGTGTGTGTGTGTGTGTGTGTGTGTGTGTGTGGGGCCGGGTCACCCTGTGTGTGTGTGTGTTTGTGTGTGTGTGTGTGTGTGTGTGTGTGTGTGTGTGTGTTTGTGTGTGTGTGTGTGTGGCCGGGTCACCTTGTGTGTGTGTGTGTGTGTGTGTGTGTGTGTGTGTGGCCGGGTCACCTTGTGTGTGTGTGTGTGTGTGTGTGTGGCCAGGACACCCTGTGTGTATATGTTTGTGGCCGTGACACCCTGTGTGTGTGTGTGTGTGTGTGTGTGTGTGTGTTGCCGGGACACCCTGTGTGTGTGTGTGTGTGTGTGTGTGTGTGTGTGTGTGTGTGTGTGTGTGTGTGTGTGTGTGTGTGTGTGTGTGTGTGTGTGTGTGTTGCCGGGACACCCTGTGTGTGTGTGTGTGTGTGTTGCCGGGACATCCTGTGTGTGTGTGTGTGTTGCCGGGACACCCTGTGTGTGTGTGTGTGTGTGTGTGTGTGTGTGTGTGTGTGTGTGTGTGTGTGTGTGTGTGTTGCCGGGACACCCTGTGTGTGTGTGTGTGTGTGTGTGTGTGTGTGTGTGTGTTGCCGGGGCACTCCTGTGTGTGTATGTGTGTGGCCGGGACACCCTGTATGTGTGTGTGTGTTCCCATGGGGTGTCCCCATATTACCAAGGTGGTTGAGTCGTGGTAATATGAGGAAAATACCTAACAACAACTCACTTCTAATGATAATATATATAAGCAAAATTGACTGTAATCCAGGGTAGAATGCAAGTTGGAAGTAGACATGTAACAGCTCTAACAGTTAACTCGTGCTCTGTATGCGATGTGCATGGGTACATTTAGTAGAAATTTGGGTTTTGGTTTTAAATAATTAGGATAAATTCACTGAAATTAACACAAATTAGGATCATTTGGATGAATTTATATGATGTTATGTTAGGATAGGTTAGGTTAGGTCTGGTTTGGTAGGATTGATGATGATAAACTAATCTGGGAAATTGGAAATATCTAGACGGACTCAGCACTAGCTCTATGATATGTCTTGGGAATAGGGGATGTTGTGCCAAGACTGAATGTTGGATATTGGAGGTTAAGATGGAATAAGTGAAACATGGGTAAAATAGGCTTTGGCTGTGCTATGATACAAATAATTTTTGGGTATATTTGGTATAAACTGTTTTATATTAGGATAAATTTAGGTGAGGCAGCATAAATTTCACCATCTCTAATCAAATCTTGCTTTGAATATGCTTGGTCAGGTTAGGTGAAGTTGTGTAGGGTAGGATCGAATAGGTGGAAATGTGGGTAAATATGGGGTTTGGCTGGTGCTATGATACAAAACATTTGGGATATATTTGATGCAAATTGGGTTAAATTAGGTTGCATATTGGTGGGAATAGCTTAAATTTCGACAACTATAATCACATCTTGTTTTGGATATGCTAGGTTAGGTTAGGTGAGGTTCTGTAGGGTAGGATATATAATATCCTAGGGGTTATGAACTACCTTGTTCATAAATTGTGCAAATTTACCTATTCAGGGTTTTGAGCTACAGCCAACTCATGAAATGTATGGATAGAGGTCACATAGGCTGGAATGTGAGGATATGGGATGCTTACATTTAGTTAGTTTAGCTTTTGCTAGGTTGAATTTGGTTTAAGTTTAGTAGTGTAAGTACATTTTTTTATATATTTATATGAATTTAGGGTTTAATAGGATATATTTTGATAGGATTTAGTAAATGTGCTTAAATTATCATAGAAATTACTGACTTCAGCTAACCCCACCTGCCCTAACTAAGTCTGGAACCCAGAAGTCTGTTGGAGGGATTGCCTAAATAAATATAGATGACATGACTGAAGAGGATGCAACGGGGGGGGGGGGGGGTTATTAATAAGGTATTAAAAACAAAGGCCATATGCTAGATGGATAGTTTAGCACTAATAATGATGAAACAGGTATGGAAAATGTATGGGTGTGTTTTTATATTGAGCTCATAGGTTGTCAGACGTACCATTCATTCATGTGAAATTTCGACTTTTTGGAGAGTTGGCTGGTAACGAGGTAAAAAATTCACAATTTGCATAATATTTTCTAGGCATGTTTAGGACATTATTTATAACTAGCAGTACCCGGCCACAGCAACCTTCCCGGTCCCCCAGTCCTCCCCACCATTCCTCCCCCCTCACCCTTCTCCTCGGCCTCCCAACCATTCCCATCTCCACTATCCCCGCTTCCTTCCCACAATGCTCCACTCCCCTATCCCTTTGTCCTCCCCACCATTCTCCATTCCCCCATCCCCTCGTCCCCACCATCCCAAACCCCACCGTCCCCTCGTCATCCCCACCATTCCCCTCTCCGTCATCCGATGCCTTCCCAAATGGTCTGATGTTCCCATCAGAAAATTGGGAACATCAAGTGATCTGATGTTCCCATCACTGATTTATAAGAAAACGAGTAAAAAATAATAAAAATTAAAAAAATAAATAAAATAAATAAAATATACTCACGAAATGAGCGGTATGGTAAACAACACAGCTCAATTACAATGCAATTCACACAAAATAATTAAATCAAAATCTATGAAAATTAATTTTATCAATGCAATCAGAAACATTGAAATGTAATTGTAACATATTTAGTATAGCATGTGTGTTGCTTTTATATCCAACAGATGGCGTTGTTTTCAAGAAAGTTTAGTTTTACCTGTCAGAGGGGTGGCATCTATATAGTAGGTACATAAAAAGACGCCCCTATTCAAATGCAACGTTGTGTCAAAATTTCAAAGCAATTGGTAAAGAAGTTTAGAAGATTTCCCTCTGATGAAAAAACGCATGAAAAACACAGTTTTTCAGAAAAAGCATGTTTTTTTACCGTCAAAGACGTGACATCTATATAACATGTATATTAAAATCTGCTCGGATGCGAATGGAACGTTGTATGAAAATTTCAAAGCAATCGGTGAAGAACTTTTGGAGATTATCGGTTATGCACAAACGAACATTTACATTTTTATTTATAGAGATATGCTAAGTTTACCCAACTCTCCAAAAAGTCGAAATTTCACATGAATGAATGGTACGTCTGACAACCTATGAGCTCAATATAAAAACACACCCATACATTTTCCATACCTGTTTCATCATTATTAGTGCTAAACTATCCATCTAGCATATGTCCTTTGTTTTTAATACCTTATTAATAACCCCCCCCCCCCGTTGCATCCTCTTCAGTCATGTCATCTATATTTATTTAGGCAATCCCTCCAACAGACTTCTGGGTTCCAGCCTTAGTTAGGGCAGGTGGGGTTAGGTGAAGTCAGTAATTTCTATGATAATTTAAGCACATTTACTAAATCCTATCAAAATATATCCTATTAAACCCTAAATTCATATAAATATATAAAAAAATGTACTTACACTACTAAAATTAAACCAAATTCAACCTAGCAAAAGCTAAACTAACTAAATGTAAGCATCCCATATCCTCACATTCCAGCCTATGTGACCTCTATCCATACATTTCATGAGTTGGCTGTAGCTCAAAACCCTAAATAGGTAAATTTGCACAATTTATGAACAAGGTAGTTCATAACCCCTAGGATATTATATATCCTACCCTACAGAACCTCACCTAACCTAACCTAGCATATCCAAAACAAGATGTGATTATAGTTGTCGAAATTTAAGCTATTCCCACCAATATGCAACCTAATTTAACCCAATTTGCATCAAATATATCCCAAATGTTTTGTATCATAGCACCAGCCAAACCCCATATTTA
>NC_091172.1:16728479-16733479 GCF_040958095.1 Procambarus clarkii | reverse complement strand
GATGATGGTGGTGATGGTGATGGTGATGGTGATGGTGGTGGTGATGGTGGTGGTGGTGATGGTGTTGGTGGTGGTGATGGTGGTGATGGTGGGGGTGATGATGGTGGTGATGGTGATGGTGGGGGTGATGATGATGGTGGTGATGGTGGTGGTGATGATGGTGGTGGTGATGGTGATGGTTGTGGTGATGGTGATGGTGGGGTTGATGTTGGTGATGATGGTGGTGGTGATGGTGGTGGTGATAGTGGTGGTGGGGGTTATGGTGATGGTGGTGATGGTGATGGTGGTGGTGGTGGTGGTGGTGGTGATGGTGATGGTGATGGTGGTGATGATGATAGTGATGGTGATGGTGGTGATGGTGGTGATGGTGATGGTGGTGGTGGTGATGGTGATGGTGGTGATGATGATGGTGATGGTGATGATGGTGATGGTGGTGATGGTAATGGTGATGGTGATGGTGGTGGTGATTGTTACGGACCCGAATCCAGCGTCCGAGCCCGGAGCAGTGACGACCACGCCATCTGTGGGTCAGCTCCCGAAACCCCTTCCAAATGGACGCCGCCACCTAGTGAGGACGAGATATACTGGCCACAAGGGCTAGTTTCCTGTCCTGATCAGCTCATAACACAGCCGCTGCTGACCTCTGGTGAGGTGGCACTCAGACAGCAACGCCATCTATGGAGTGGATAGGTGGGCGTTTGGCTCTGAGCCGGTAAGTGACGTGCCCTAGTGTGTCCCTTTTACTGATGACGTGTCTGATTACAGAGTTGACCTGGGACTGCTGTAATGGAAGTTGGATCAGTCTACCCAAGGCAGCCGTCTTGTCCCCAAGTGTTTGCTGCAGCAGTTGTGAGTCACCCCCCGGATGAACACTGAGGTGTTAGCCTGCCTGTGACGTGGCAGCTGAGGGATTGTCGTACCCGGGACTGACTGGTGGAGACGCTTAACCACTGGGGTGTTGTGGCAAGGAGAGTGGTCTGTGGGATCACACGAGGCTCCTGACTAGGGTTCGCGACCTTAGTATCGATCGTGGAGTGGCCTAACCAGCGCCGCTGATTGGAACCTGCCAGCTACCGGCTGGACTTGTGGTTGATGGCCTCTACGACAGTGCCCCCAGTGGAACTGTGATTTGGCTGGCCTGTGGCCAGGGTAGACTCGAGAGGATCGAAGGATTTGTAGTGAGGCCACAAGAGAACCAAGAGCTTAGCATCGTGAGCACCGTGAACGTCAAGAGTCTTCAGAAGAAGACTACTTTGTAGATAATAGTGTTTATACCCCTCCCCCTGTGTAACCTTTTATATATTATTTATTGGTGGCGGTAATTATATTATTAAGTTTTTGCCTTTATTTCCCTTCCCCTTTAATTTACTTGCGTTACGGATCACATCCCTTGAAAGCCACTACTGGCTTGGGGCCGGATACCCTTCCTCTAACAACATCAGAGCAAGAACCCGGTTGCGACCCGAGAGGGCCGTAACATAATTGGCATCCCCAGCGGGATCCGACCCCTTGTCAAGTATGTTTGACAGGGGTGGTGAAGTGGCGTAATCCCTGTAAATAATTCCCCCTGTGTGTGAGTATTAGGATGTTATACGTCCTGTGCGGTGCTCGGAGTGACTAAGTGCAATATTGTGCAGTGCGGTTCTCGCTGTGATAAAGTGCAATATTGACGTAGAACAGTGCTCGGTGCGTTAAGTGCTAAAGTGAAAGCGGTGTGTTAAGTGCTAGTGTTCTATCTCGGTGACAATGGCACAAAAATCGACCATCGACGATCTGGACGATGTTCAGGCTTTTCTGAACAGGGAGGACTGTCTTGCCAGATTAAAACATCTGAGCAAACAGGAACTCGTACTGGTGAGTGCCTACCTGGAGATCAAGATCCGTGCCAGTGATTCCTGTGTGGAGATCTTGTCCAAGGTTCACCGGCATTTGAAGGCCGATAAGAAACAGGAAAGTGAGGCACAAGGTATAAAAGAAAGTGAGGACGTAGCTTCCACTGAAAAGGAAGATAAAGGCAGTGACATTGACAGTGATGCAGGTGAGCTGAATATTAGCTTACTTACAGTAAAAATGCGTGCCTTGGAAATTAATCGTGAGATAGAATGGAAGAAATTAGAAATGGAAAGAGAGAGACAAGATAAAGAATTAGAGATGAGGCGTTTAGAATTAGAAGAAAGAAAAGCAGAAAGAGAAAGAGAAGAACGAGAAAAAGAACGATAAAGAGAAAGAGAAGAAAGAGAAAGAGAAGAACGAGAAAAAGAACGAGAAAGAGAAAGAGAAGAACGAGAAAAAGAACGAGAAAGAGAAGAGAAACGAGAGAGAGAAGAATGAGACAGGCAAGAACGACGAGACAGAGAGGAAAGAGAGAGACAACATGAGCTAGAAGTATTGCGGTTAGGCGGTGGTCGGAGGCAAACGACGGACACAAGTCTTTTCGATCCGGTGAGGAACATCAAAATGGTCTCGAAGTTCAACGAAAAGGAAGTTTCGAAGTTCTTCGCGGCCTTCAAGAAAGTCGCAGCCTCTTTGGAGTGGCCAAGGGAGAATTGGGCCATCATGATACAGTCAGTCTTGACTGGGAAGGCCCAAGTCGCCTACTCCACGTTGTCCCTTGATGACTCTGGCGACTATGACAAGGTGAAGAAGGTCGTGCTCATGGCATACCAATTGGTACCTGAGGCGTACAGGCAGAAGTTCAGGAACCTGAAAAAGACCTCAGAGCACACTTTCACCGAATTCGCCACTATCAAGGAGCGACTTTTCCAGGAATGGTGTGCCTCTCGGAAGGTGGAGACCAAAGAAGACCTCGAGCAGCTCATACTGTTAGAGGACTTCAAAGACTGTCTGTCTGGAGATCTAAAGACGTACTTAGAGGAGCAACAGGTGGAGACCTTGAGTGCGGCAGCCACCATGGCTGAGGAATACATCCTGACGCATAGGCCTTCTGCTAAGTACGTCCCGAGGAATTATCCCCGCCGGTTTGACAAACCTCGTCAGGAAGAGGAGAGTCCCGTCCCACGAAGCGCTGAGAAGACGCCCCCATGTAGCCCTCGAAGGACTAGCCCTAACAGTCCGAAACACCGGAGTCCGAGGAGGAATGTGGTGTGTTGGACTTGTGGGCAGAAAGGGCATGTAGCTGCTATGTGCCGAGGCAGAAGAGGTAGCGGCGCTCGTAGGGAGGTGATGTTGATGAGCTGTGTGACACTACCAGCAGGAAGCCAGTCTACGACTACACAGGAAGGACCAAGTTTGTTTTCCCCTCACACGTCAGGCGGGTATGTGTCGAGTGATCATACTGGTAGATCAGTTGTAGTGCTCCAAGATAGTGGAGCAGCCCAGTCCCTGATCATGAA
This sequence comes from Procambarus clarkii, assembly GCF_040958095.1. Taxonomy (NCBI): domain Eukaryota; kingdom Metazoa; phylum Arthropoda; class Malacostraca; order Decapoda; family Cambaridae; genus Procambarus; species Procambarus clarkii. The sequence continues at coordinate 16,730,126 of NC_091172.1, read as the reverse complement.
AAACTCGTTACCCGAGGGAGTGAGTGTGGAAGGGAGACAAAAGGTTATCCTGGTTGGGTTTCCTAGGACACAGTACATCGCCCCCTTAGTGCCGGTACATCTCGACTCGCCTTACTTCAGTGGCACATGTGCGTTGGCAGTAGTCGATGCCTTGCCTATAGCTGGGATTGACGTGGTACTAGCCAACGACTTGGTGACAGATTGGAGCAACAATCTTCCCAAGGTCGCGGACGAGTCAGCCGGAACAGCAAGGTCTGAGGTAACAGCAGGCAGTGGTAATGTCCTGGTACAGTCAGACCCGGAATCAGGTAATATGTTTAACTTGTCCTCTACCCGACAGATCGAGAGCATTCTAGCAGAGTCTCCTGATTCTTCTCCCGACGAGGAACATGCGGTTACGATGGCAGAAGCGACTGAGCATGAAGAGAGGTCTCGTGTGCAAGCACCCAAGGATACCAACGAGTCTGGAGCGAAGGCAACTGAGTACTTGCGGTATGGCAAGATACCACGTTCATTGAACCGGCCAGAGAATCCCCAGACGTCGGAGGTATGTGAGGTATGTTCAAAAGGTCTAGTGCCCTCTTCGGTCCATACCAGACTAATAGTTATAGCCGGCTATGGACATTTCAAGCTCAGGAAACTTGTCCCTAAGTTAACCAAATGTTTCCTAGCGGTATTTTTTGTTCTTGTGTGTGTTCTCAGTAAGGACCAGTGGACGACCCGACAGATGATGGCTCCCATGAACATCGTGAAGAGATCCCAGGGATTGGAAATTTACACTGCGAGTGTTGCAGTCGAAGGGACCTGGAAGGTGATTGTAGATACAGGAGGTACGAGATGTGATATTATGAGTGACTGTTTCCGACAGGTTGACACCCCCCGCGTGATTGCTGAGCCTAAATGCAGCGTTATACGGAACGTTGGTCGACCTGACGGTGGCAGAGCGAATGCCATCCTCGGTGTACGAGCAGCCCTGTTGGAACTAGGTGTGGGCCTAGTAGAGGAGTATGCTGTGAGTACTGATTTAACTGTCGCTGTGACTCTAAATAATCCGACCCCTGTATTCCAGGTTCCCGTCTCCCTGAAGGACCGCCGGACCGGTACCAGAAATACCGTCTGTGACCAGCCATCATCGGTGCAACGACACAGGGAAGTGTCGAGTCGCCCTAGATCGTGTCTATACCAGTCCTTACTCGGGACACGTGAGATTATGCCCCTGCTTGACATCGCAGTGGAGGTGTGGAAGATTACATCAGGTAGACCATCGTCTTCCATCTTCAAGTTCTCTTTGTGCCAGGGTTTCTCCTTAGGACAGTTCTGTGGACAAGACAGCCTCACCACTCCAGTTTATAGTGTACGTGAGTCCATTTGGAGTTGTGTCCCCGTGCTAATTTGGTTTGTGTTTCTCTTTATAGAACCCCAAACCAAATTCTTTTTGGTGGGGAGGTGTTACGGACCCGAATCCAGCGTCCGAGCCCAGAGCAGTGACGACCACGCCATCTGTGGGTCAGCTCCCGAAACCCCCTCCAAATGGACGCCGCCACCTAGTGAGGACGAGATATACTGGCCACAAGGGCTAGTTTCCCGTCCTGATCAGCTCATAACACAGCCGCTGCTGACCTCTGGTGAGGTGGCGCTCAGACAGCA
>NC_091172.1:16635979-16723479 GCF_040958095.1 Procambarus clarkii | reverse complement strand
GGCCCGGTCCTCGACCAGGTCTTCTTTGTTACACACCGCCAGGAAGCAGCCCGTACCAGATCCCTATTTGCTACTAGAGAAATTAGGGCATCAGGGTGAAAGAAACTCTGCCCTTTTGTTTCCACCTCCGCCAGGGATCGAACCCGGAACCTTAGGACTAGGAATCTAGAGTGCTGTCCATTCAGCCGCCAGGCTCACTTTGCTAAAAGTTTGCTAAAAGAAAATTTTCACACATCTCTGGGACTCATCTGATTCACAAGCTTGCACCATTTCCTTTTCCAGTATATGAATCCATCTTAGTATTTTAAATTTAAGCCAAATTTCCCCCCTCTCTCATTTTCTCTTGTAATGTCAGGTCCAGTTCTTTCAGTCTTTCTTCATACTTCATCCCTTGCAATTCCATGAAGAGCCTCGTTGCAAATCTCTGTAGGGGAAGGGAGCTATCAGGAGAAGCGCCAAGCTGTTACGATTATACAGCACTTGGAAAGGGGGGATCAGGATAAGGATTTGGGACGTGACAAGGGAGAAGGCATGGTGCCCAATCACTTGGGCGGTTGGAGATTGAACGCCGATTTTCTTGAAGCGAGACCGTCGCTTCACCGCTTTACCGTCCAGCCTAAGAGAGAGAGAGAGAGAGAGAGAGAGAGAGAGAGAGAGAGAGAGATAGAGAGAGAGAGAGAGAGAGAGAGAGAAGAGACAGACAGACAGACAGACAGACAGACAGACAGACAGACAGACAGACAGACAGACAGACAGACAGACAGACGGACAGACAGACAGACAGAGGGAGAGAGAGAGAGAGAGAGAGAGAGAGAGAGAGAGAGAGAGAGAGAGAGAGAGAGAGAGAGAGAGAGAGAGAGAGAGAGAGAGAGAGAGAGAGAGACAGACAGACAGACAGACAGAGGGGGAGAGAGAGAGACAGGCAGACAGACAGAGAGATAGAGAGACAGAGAGAGACAGAGACAGAGACAGAGACAGAGACAGAGACAGAAATAGAGAAAGAGACAGAGAGAGAGAGAAGAGATACCGCTGATGATAACTATACTACACATGGTAAATCGAACAGGCTTGCTGATAGATGGCTAAAGCCTATAGAGGTCGAGATGAATATAAACTATTGGGCAGGATGTTCGACTCTTCAATGACAATAAAGAGCCATGGGCTTAACCAAGCTCAAAAAGCAGCCAGGAAACTTACCGCCCTACGGCGCCTCTCACACCTTCTGACAGCAAGGGCGGGAAAACCATATATAAAGTATAAGTTCGCTTTCATATAGAGTATGCACCTCTTTCCTGGGTCGCCTTCCCCCCCCCCCCCCCCATCATTCATTAGAATTTTAAACAAAGTGGAGAGCCGTGCAAGAATGCTGGCCTCTAAGACGGTGGAGAACAGTCTAAAATTAAAGCCTCGAATACTGTCGTGATGTTGGTGGTCTTTCTGTCATGTACAAGGCCAACATTCTCAAAGTTCATCACCTGGCCCAACTCCGTGGACAACAAGTAGTTGGCACCCGTGATACAAGGCTGGCGGCCATCAACATTCTCATGCAGGAAGTGCCTTTCTCAAAAACATCACTCCATCAGCGGTCATTGATTTCCTGACAGGCCCTGACAGTTCCTACTGTCAGTAAATGGTGTCCAATCACTTGGGCTAGACGCAAGAGAGACGGTCTCGCTTCATGCAGGTCGGCGTTCAATCGCCGACATTCCAAGTGGTTGGGCACCATTCCTTCCCCCGTCCCATTCCCAAATCCTTATCCTCACGCCCTATCCAAGTGCTATATAGTCGTAATGACTTGGCGCTTTCCCCTGACAGTTTCCTCCCTCCCTCCCTCCCTCCTAGGCTGACTCGCATCTGGAATTTGTTCACTCAACGGTTTGATAAATGGAAGATCAGGTCAACTGATCACACGAAGGCTCTGATACACAGTTAGCTATGACCTTATCCTGTTCCATACACGATTGTTATTCAAATTTCAATAAAAATAAATACAAAAATATATATAGGGGCAGGCTTCAGATGACCGGAGGTAAGATAAGAGCCCTTGCTTGCTGTTTCATTATGTACAGTACATCACATTTCATTGTGATGTTGTGTACCTTACTTTAGCAAAGCTTTTGATACAGTGCCACATGAAAGACTGATTAAAAAGATAGATTATCACGGTATTTGGTGGTGTTATATTACGTTAGATTACAGCCTGGCTGTATCAAAGGAAACAAAAAGTTGGTGTAAATGGGGTTAAGTCAGAGTGGGAAAATGTTGTAAGTGGAGTGCCTCAAGACTCTGCCCTGGGACCTCTGTTATTCATAATATGTATAAATGATTTAGATTCAGATTTAAACAGCAATATTTACAAATTTGCCGATGATACAAAATCGGGAGGGAAATAAACACAGAAAAAACTCTCTATCACTTCTAGATGATCTAAATAGGAGTTTGAAATGTTAAAAAGATTGGCAGATGCAGTTGAATGCTGACAAATATAAGGTTTTCAGGCTAGGTAATGATGATTTAGTTACAAGATACGAGTTAGATGGTGTTGAGATTGTTTAGTAGAACTGCGAAAGGTACTGGGAGTTATGATTAGTAAAAATTTAAAACCAAAAAAATCGATGCATAACTGATCGTAATAAGGCAAATATGACACTGGGATTTATCAGTCGAAGCGTTTAGTTATAAAACACCTGGTGGTGTTTTTCAGCTATATCTTGCTTTCGATTATGCAGTTCAGTTTTGGTCGCCGTACTATAGAATGGAAATAAATTAACTTGAACGCGTCCAACGTAGGATGAGAAAGTTAATCCTACATATTAGAAACCTGTCATATGAAGAAAGATTGACAAAGTTAAAATTACATTATCTAGAAAGAATTAGGGGTTACATGATGAAAGTTTACAAATGGATGAATAGACATAACAAAGGGGATATTAATAGGGAATTAAAAGTATCAATACAAGACAGAAAACGAAACAATAGATATAAATTGAATAAGTTTAAATTTAAGAAAAACCTGTTCAAATACTAGTTCGGCAATAGGGTTGTGGTTTTGTGGAACCAACTACCTCATAACATAATAGAAGTAGGATACCTTGATTGTTTCAAGCGTAGGTTAGACATATACATGAATGATATTGAGTGGAATGAATGATATAGGAGCTGCTTCGTATGGGCAATAGGCCTTCTGCAGTTATCTTCAATCTTATGTTCTTATTTCCTGGCCACTATTTCCTCTCATTTATTTAAAACCTAATTCACCTGTTCAACCCTATTTTAATTCATCGTTTTATCCTAAATTCATTCCCTCAGGTCGTTTCCAGTTCTTGCCTTAGTTGTTCTGCAGTTTTGCCACGGTTTCATCTCGTGGTCTTTCCCATACTGTCAGCTCCAACTCTTAGTTCCTACTGTCAGTTCCTACTGTCGGTTTCTACTGTCAGTTCCTACTGTCTGTTCCTACTGTCGGTTTCTACTTTCAGTTCCTACTGTCTGTTCCTACTGTCGGTTCCTGGCTCCAGTTCATCCTGCCAAAAAAAGAAGGCTGCGTTTTCCTGGATTAGTGAGGTAAAGTTCTACACTGTTTTCGTCTCTCGGGAAATACGATGATAATTTACCGTGTGTTTTTCGACCTTCTTCCTGATTTACTTAGACCATCACCTCCTGCAGGGCCGAGGGACGCAAGTTAGTGGCTGATTGTGTGTGTCCTCACCTAGTTGTACTCACCTAATTGTGCTTTCAGGGGTTGAGCTTTGGCTCTTTGGTCCCGCCTCTTAACCATCAATCAACAGATGTACAGGTTCCTGAGCTAATTGGGCTCTATTATATCTACACTTTAAACTGTTTATGGAGTCAGCCTCCACCTCATCACTGCCTAATGCATTCCATTTGTTAGCTACCCTGACAATAAAAAAAATTATTTCTAATGTCTTTATGGCACATTTGTTCACTCTATTTCCACCTGTGTCCCTTAATGCGTGTGCCCCCTGGTGTTAAATAGCATGTCTTTGTTTAAAACAATCAATCCTCTATTATTTTCTTTGAGAATTATGTATGTGGTTATCATGTTCCCCTTAACTCACCTGTCTTCCAGCGACCTGAGGTTTAATTCTCGTAATCTCTTCTCATAGTTCATGTCTCCCCCCCCCCCCTCATTTCGGGCACTAGTCAAGAGGCAATCCTCTGAATCAATTTAGTTTTATGCTTGACGAAATGGAGATATGGTGATAATTATTCCTTACACAAGTTTCTAAATGCCGTTCTTATGTTAGCCAAGCTGGTATATGCCGCTGATGTTATCCTCTTGATAAGGGCTTCAAGGGACAGGTCTGGCATGATATCAACCCCTAGGTCTTTCTCTCTCTCTCTCTCTCTGATTCTAGAAGAATTTTATCTCCCAAATGATACCTTGTATCTAGCGTCCTATTCTCTACACCTATCCTCATTACATTACATTTTTTTCGGGTTAAACTCTAACAACCATTTGTTGGACAATTTCTTCAGTTTGTCCAGGTCTTCTTGAAGCCTCATGCGGTCCTTCTCTATCTTAATCCTTCTCATAATTTTGGCATCGTTTAGCAAACATTGAGAATAATGAGTCTATACCCTCCGGGTGATCATTTACGTATATCAGAAAACAGGATAGGTTCGAGTACAGAGCCACACATACACACTCATACACACACACACACACACTCTATGATCGGGCCACAGAGATATTACAGGAAAGAGATGGCTGGGTTGACTGCATCTATCTAGACCTAAAAAAGGCTTTCGACAGAGTTCCACATAAGAGGTTGTTCTGGAAACTGGAAAATATTGGAGGGGTGACAGGTAAGCTTCTATCATGGATGAAAAATTTTCTGACTGATAGAAAAATGAGGGCAGTAATCAGAGGCAATGTATCGGAATGGAGAAATGTCACAAGTGGAGTACCACAGGGTTCAGTTCTTGCACCAGTGATGTTTATTGTGTACATAAATGATCTACCAGTTGGTATAAAGAATTATATGAACATGTTTGCTGATGATGCTAAGATAATAGGAAGGATAAGAAATTTAGATGATTGTCATGCCCTTCAAGAAGACCTGGACAAAATAAGTATATGGAGCACCACCTGGCAAATGGAATTTAATGTTAATAAATGTCATGTTATGGAATGTGGAATAGGAGAACATAGACCCCATACAACCTATATATTATGTGAGAAATCTTTAAAGAATTCTGATAAAGAAAGAGATCTAGGGGTGGTTCTAGATAGAAAAACTATCACCTGAGGACCACATAAAGAATATTGTGCAAGGAGCCTATGCGATGCTTTCTAACTTCAGAATTGCATTTAAATACATGGATGGCGATATACTAAAGAAATTGTTCATGACTTTTGTTAGGCCAAAGCTAGAATATGCAGTTGTTGTGTGGTGCCCATATCTTAAGAAGCACATCAACAAACTGGAAAAGGTACAAAGACATGCTACGAAGTGGCTCCCAGAACTGAAGGGCAAGAGCTACGAGGAGAGGTTGGAAGCATTAAACATGCCAAATCTAGAAGACAGAAGAAAAAGAGGTGATATGATCACTACGTACAAAATAGTAACAGGAATTGATAAAATCGACAGGGAAGGATTCCTGAGACCTGGCACTTCAAGAACAAGAGGTCATAGATTTAAACTAGCTAAACACAGATGCCGAAGAAATATAAGAAAATTCACCTTCGCAAATAGAGTGGTAGACGGTTGGAACAAGTTAAGTGAGAAGGTGGTGGAGGCCAAGACCGTCAGTAGTTTCAAAGCGTTATACGACAAAGAGTGCTGGGAAGACGGGACACCACGAGCATAGCTCTCATCCTGTAACTACACTTAGGTAATTACACTTAGGTAATTACACACACACACCGCCTCCGGCCTGTGTGTTCACGCCAATCTGAGGTCTCACCCCTTACAGAAACTCTCTGCTTCCTATTGCTTAGGTACTCCCTTATCCACTGGAGCGCCCTACCAGTTACTCCTGCCTGTTTCTCCAGCTTATGCATCAGCCTCTTATGGGTTACTCTTATGTCGAAGGCTTTCCGACAGTCCAAGAAAATTAAGCCTTCTTTTCCTTGCTTAATCTTCGCCACCTGATCGTAGAATTCTATTAAACCTGTGAAGCAAGATTTTCCCTCCTTGAACCCATGTTCGTGGTGTGTGTCACGAAGTCCCTTCTCTCCAGATGTGCTACTAGTTTTTTCTCACGATCGTCTCCCTCACCTTGCATGGTATATAAGTTAAAGACACAGCTTCACAAGGACACATATACGTTCTTCGCACAGCTGTTTATAATTCTCTCTGTGTACCTCTCCTCACTCTTTTTAAGTTTCGTCTCCTGTTCTTTCACTGTTTTTCCTCCTGATGTGGCTGTGGAGCAGTTTTGGTTCGGTCTTATTTCGGTTTTCATATCTGTCGCTCTGCTTCTCTTCTCACACTGACATACTCATTCTTGGCTCTCTGGTATCTCTCTCTGCTTTCTGGAAATCTGTTATTCCGGAAGTTCCTCCACGTCTTTTGTTCAGTTCCTTTGCTTCCATACTTGCCCTATTATACCATGGATTCTTCATTTGCTTATTTTTTTTTTTATGGGCCGGGATAAACCTGTTTACTGCCTCCTGACACTTTTGGGTGACATAGTCCATTATGTTTTGTAATGTCTTAGTTTGAGTTCTGTGTCCCACTGTATTTCTCTTGGGAATTTTCTCACGCCTCATAATTTCCCTTTCGATACGCCAGTTTTCTAGTTCTTTTTGGGGGGAGATAAATTCTAGTTCTACTATGTACTCAAAGATCAATACACTGTGATCACTAATTCCCAAGGGACTTCCAACTTAACTTCCCTTATATCCACTCATTTAGGGTAAATATCAGATCAAGCATAGCTGGTCCATCTTCTCTCATCTTGTTAGCCCTTGATGTGTTGGCTTAGAAGGTTTCTTGTTGCCACATCAGCAGCTTAACTCCATGTGTCTGGTCCTCCATGTGGGTCTCTGTTCCCTCATTCTAGCTTTCCATATATCCCAATATGTGTGTTTGTGTGCGTGCTCATGTAGTTGTGTTCACCAAGTTGTGCTTACGGGGTTGAGCTCTGCACTTTCTGCCCGCCTCTCAACTGTCAATCAATCAACTGTTACTAACTACTAACTATATTTTTTCACACATACACAATCCCCCAGGAAGCAGCACGTAACAGTTGTCCAGCTCCCGGGTACCTAGTAACAGTAGCATCAGGGTTAAAGAAACTCTGCCCATTGGTCTCTGTTTAGTCCGGGAATCGAACCCGTGTGTGTGTGTGTGTGTGTGGTAGAAAAAGGTGAGAGAGAGAGAGAGAGAGAGAGAGAGAGAGGAGAGAGAGACGAGAGAGAGAGAGAGAGAGAGAGAGAGAGAGAGAGAGAGAGAGAGAGAGAGAGAGAGAGAGAGAGAGACAGACAGACTGACAGACAGAAATAAGAGATGTGTCTACATATTATATGATGGGATGCCGTATATGTTCTCATCAACTATGTCTATGAAACAGAAAGTCTTGCAGTCAGTGCCCACTGTGGGGTCAGACGCTTGGGCCTTTGCAGGGTGACTAGTGGATGGTGTGGGATGGTCATAAGGGGTCGAATTGAGCCCCATGCCCACCTTAAAACCTTCTTTCTAGCTAGCTAAATAATCAGATCTTTTCCTCTCTAAATATATCCCGTGCACTCCTTAGAATTTTCTAAATATATAATGTCCGTGAACATTATTTTCTGTGTAATGATAAAAACGTAAGTTTTTCATACGTAGTGTATTCATTGATGAAGACATTTTGTAGTGGATGGTATTACAGGGATGGAGGGAAAGTGGTGAAAAGTTGGGAAGGTGATAAAGGGCAGAGAAGGTGGTGAAGGAAAGGGAAGGTGTCGAAGGACAGGTAAAGAGATGAAAGGCAGGGAATGGTAACAGTGATGAAGGAACTTACAGTGAAAAGGAGAGTGTGTAGTGGAGATGGTTCTACTCAGGATGGTATTTTATTTTATTTTAGTAACGAAGGTCGTGTGTAGTTAAGATGTCGCCTCCGTGACCGAGCAACGCCGGGTAACCCGTGCAAGTATATTTATACAAACATAATACGAAAGAAACTAACTGAACAAGAGTTTGAGCAGCATGGAACATATCTCAATTATTTTTCCTGTCTATAAACTGACCCAATTAGGCTGGAATCATGATAATTGCTTCAGTGGATTCCAATAGTTTTCTATTGGGAAATGTGTCAGCTATCGGAATATGTCGAGTCGCCATGTGTAATTGGTGTGTGTGTGTGTGCACTCACCTAATTGTACTCACTAATTGTGCTTGCGGTGTTGAGCTCTGGCTCTTTGGTCCCTCCTCTCAACCGTCAATTAACAGGTGTACAGGTTCCTGAGCCTATTGGGCTCTATCCTATCTACACTTGAAACTGTATATGGAGTCAGCCTCCACCACATCACTTCCTAATGCATTACATTTGTCAACCACTCTGACACTAAAAAAAGTTCTTTCTAATATCTCTGTGGCTCATTTGGGCACTCAGTTTCCACCTGTGTCCCCTTGTGCGTGTTCCCCTTGTGTTAAATAGCCTGTCTTTATCTACTCTATCAATTCCCTTGAGAATCTTGAATGTGGTGATCATGTCTCACCTAACTCTTCTGTCTTCCAGCGAAGTGAGGTTTAATTCCCGTAGCCTCTCCTCGTAATTCATACCTCTCAGCTCGGGTGGCAAACCTTTGAACCTTTTCCAGTTTAGTCTTATCCTTGACTAGATATGGACTCCATGCAGGGGCTGCATACTCCAGGATTGGCCTGACATGTGGTATACAAAGTTCTGAATGATTCCTTCTCTTGAGGTTATCTTGAGATGATTTCGGGGCTTTTTTAGTGTCCCCGCGGCCCGGTCCTCGACCATGTCTCCACCCCCCAAGAAGCAGCCCGTGACAGCTGACTAACACCCAGGTACCTATTTTACTGCTAGGTAACTGGGCATAGGGTGAAAGAAACTCTGCTCATTGTTTCTCGCCGGCGCCTGGGATCGAACCCAGGACCACAGGATCACAAGTCCCGCGTGCTGTCCGCTCGGCCGACCGGCTCCCTTACACAAGTTTCTGAATGCCGTTCTTATGATGACCAGCCTGGCATATGCCGCTGATGTTATCCTCTTGATATGGGCTGCAGGGGATAGATCTGGCGTGATGTCAACCCCCAAGTCTTTTTCTCTCTCTGACTCATGAAGAATTTCATCTCTCAAATGATATCTAGCATCTGGCTTCCTGCTCCCTTCACCTATCTTCATTACATTACATTGCTTGGGTTAAACTCTAACAACCATTTGTTCGACCATTCCTTCAGCTTATCCAGGCTTAAGGCTTCTTGAAGCCTTAAGCAGTGCTCCTCTGTTTTAATTCTTCTCATAATTTTGGCATCGTCAGCAAAAATTGTGAGAAATGAATCTATACCCTCCAGATCATTTACATATATCAGAAACAAGATAGGACCGAGTGCAGTGCCCTGTGGGACTCCACTGGTGACTTCACGCCAATCTGATGTCTCACCCCTCACCGTAACTCTCTGCTTCATATTGCTTAGGTACTCCCTTAGCCACTGGAGCACCTTACCAGCTACACCTGCCTCTCTCTTCAGCTTATGTACCAGCCTCTTATGTGGTACTGTGTCAGAGGCTTTCCGACAATCCAAGAAAATGCAGTCTGCCCAACCTTCTCTTTTTTGCTTAATCTTTCTCACCTGGTCGTAGAAATTTATTAAGCCAGTCAGGCAACATTTATCCTCCCTGAATCCATGTTGTCGATTTGTCACGAAGTCCTTTCTCTCCAGATGTGTTACCAGGTTTTTTCTCACAATCTTCTCCATCACCTTGCATGGTATACAAGTCAAGGACACTGGCCTGTAGTTCAGTGCCTCTTGCCTGTCGCCCTTTTTGTATATTGTATATTTTGTGTTTTGTTTACATATTTATAATATGTATTATATTATATATAATAAATTATATGTTTATAATCTATAAACATAATATGATTATAAACATGTTTATAATCATATATAGATTTTGTGTGTGTGTGTGTGTGTGTGTGTGTGTGTGTGTGTGTGTGTGTGTGTTTGTGTGTGTGTGTGTGTGTGTGTGTGTGTGTGTGTGTACTCAGCTAGTTGTGCTTGCGGGGGTTGAGCTCTTTGGTCCCGCCTCTCAACCGTCAATCAACAGGTGTACAGGTTCCTGAGCCTATTGGGCTCTATCATATCTACACTTGAAACTGTGTATGGAGTCAGCCTCCACCACATCACTTCCTAATGCATTCCATTTGTCAACCACTCTGACACTAAAAAAGTTCTTTCTAATATCTCTGTGGCTCATTTGGGCACTCAGTTTCCACCTGTGTCCCCTAGTGCGTGTGCCCCTTGTGTTAAACAGCCTGTCTTTACCCTGTCGATTCCCTTGAGGATCTTGAATGTGTTGATAATGTCCCCCCGAACTCTTCTGTCTTCCAACGAAGTGAGGTTTAATTCCCGTAGTCTCTCCTCGTAGCTCATACCTCTCAGCTCGGGTACTAGTCTGGTGGCAAACCTTTGAACCTTTTCCATTTTAGTCTTATGCTTGACTAGATATGGACTCCATGCTGGTGCCGCATACTCCAGGATTGGTCTGACATATGTGGTATATAATGTTCTGAAAGATTCCTTACACAAGTTTCTAAAGGCCGTTCTTATGTTAGCCAACCTGGCATATGCTCCTGCTGTTATCCTCTTGATATGAGCTTCTGTAAAGAAGATATGAATGAGATATGAAAGGCTCGACCTTTCAGTCATTCTAAAAACTCAATTCAAACCATAAAATGTTTCATACCATATTGCAAAACATTATGCAATGATGTATGTTATTTTTTGACTTAATATAGTTTGTCTCTAATTGACCAAAATATATTGATCACGCCTTTGAAAAGTTGGGTTGCTATAAAAGCACTGGTTCCAGCCCTCTACACACCCTCCCGTGTGGCTTACATACAACTCCCATGTGCCTAACATGTTCTTGAGGCCAGTAACTGCTACCACTGACGAAAACAAATAACGAGAGAGAGAGAGAGAGAGAGAGAGAGAGAGAGAGAGAGAGAGAGAGAGAGAGAGAGAGAGAGAGAGAGAGAGAGAGAGAGAGAGAGAGAGATGCCTTCTCAAACAACTTGCAGCCATGAGGAGTGAATCGATCAGCATATTGTCTGCCAACATCACGGGCTTCTTTACAAATGTTGGCGATCTCTCACACAGCTTTGTGAACACTCATCGTCCTGATGTGGTTGTTGTGCTAGAAACATGTCTAGATGACATGACCTCTGAGAACTTTGCTACAATTGCCGGTTGTACCTCATGGATACACCGAGACAGGCAGGGTGAAAGAGGAGGTGCTGCAGTGTGCATCAGCAAATATGTGCATTCTCAAACCATTGATGTGGTCATCGCTGTTCATCTTGAAATTATGTTCTTCAAAATGTTCATAAATCCAGGTACCTCAATACTCCTGTGTGCAATGTACATACCTCAATGGCAGGGTACTTTCCTAATCAACTTCCTGATGGACAACCTAGACTCCATGCTAATGCAGCACAATTGTCAGCACATTATAATTATTGGTGACCTCACACAGTTTATCATACAGAGGGATTTTAATGAACTCTTGGCAGTCTTCAATTTTGAAAATTTTGTGAGCTTTCCCACCCACATGTCGGGCTTGTCCCTCGACCCTGTCGAGGGTCGAGGGACAAGACTACCTTGGCTATCCCGACAGATCGAAGTGAAGAATCTGTTCGAACTACCTGGCGTTGGTACAGAAATGGCCAGCACTCCGCTCAGAGCTTGAAGCAACTGACTGGAATGCCTTGCCCCAGGGGGACGTGAACAGCCAAGCAAACGCTTTCATCAGTCGTAAACTGGACCTCCAGTATAGGCATATTCCTCACGGGCAGTATGTGACCAAGCCCGCTGATCAGCCTTGATTTGGATATCGCTGCCGGATGGCTGCTGAAGCCAAAAAACAAGGCCCGGATGTTACGGCCACTATGGGTCCCAACCGGGTTCTTTGATGGTAGAATTAAAATGATAGTATCGGACCCCAAGTCGGTAGTACGCTTTCAAGAAAGTGGCTATGTAGTGCATAAAAAAGGAGAGGATGAACAAAACACTGTTCCTTTCGTCAATGTATTAAATATCTTTCCACCTCCGTTAAGTATATATATGTACACCGTCACCATAAATTTATATAAATAAAAATGGAAATGTTCGTTTGTGCATAACCGCTTATCTCCGAAAGTTCTTTACCGATTGCTTTGAAATTTTGACACAACGTTCCATTCGCATCCAAGCAAGTTTTTATATACATACTATATAGATGTCACATCTGTGACGGTAAAAAAAACATGCTTTTTCTGAAAAAACTGCGTTTTTCATGTGAGGAAAATCTTCGAAACTTCTTTACCGATTGCTTTGAAATTTTGACACAACGTTGCATTCGAATAGGCGCGTCTTTTTATATATCTACAATATACATGCCTCACCTGTGACAGGAAAAAACATGTCTTTTTTTTAAACAGCGCCATCTGTTGGACGTATTGCAACACACGTTGTAATCTCCGAAAGTTCTTCACCGATTGCATTGAAATTTTGACACAACGTTGCAATCGAATAGGCGCATCTTTTTATATACCTACTATATAGATGCCACCCCCATGACAGGTAAAAAACATGCGTTTTTGAAAAAAATAGCGCCATCTGTTGCACGCAATAGCAACATGCATGCTGCTAAATATGTCACGAATTCGATTTCAAAGTTTCCGATTTCATTGATAAATTTTATTTTTATAGATTTTGATTTATTTTTTTTATTGAATTATTAAGAGTGACATTGTGCTGGAATTGAGTTGTGTTGTTTACCATACCGTTCATTTCATAAGTATAGGTATAGATGCCACACCTGTGACAGGTAAAACTAAACTTTCTTGAAAAACAGCGCCATCTGTTGCATGTAAGAGCAACACATATGCTATACTAAATATGTTACAATTCCATTTCAATGTTTCTGACTGCATTGATAAATTGAATTATCATAGATTTTGATTTTTTTTCATTTTGATTTAATTATTTTGTGTGAAGTGTGTTGGAATTGAGCTGTGTTGTTTACCATACCGTTCATTTCGTGAGTATAGTTTATTTCTTTATTTTTCATGTTTTCATTTCATTTTTAACTGTTTTTCTTATATATCAGTGATGGGAACATCAGATCACTTGATGTTCGCAATTTTCTGATGAGAACATCAGACCATTTGGAATGGCATCGGATGAGGGAGTGGGGAATGGTGGAGGATGACGAGGGGAAAAGGGAGGGGGTAATGGTGGGGGAAGGACGAGGGGACGCGGGAGTTTGGGATGGTGGGGACGCGGGGATGGTGGAATGGAGAATGGTGGGGAGGACAAAGGGACAGGGGAGTGGGGCATAGTGGGAAGGAAGAATGAGTGGTGGAGTGAGGAATGGTTGGGAGGACGAGGGAACAGGTGAGGGGGAATGGTGGGGAAGACTGGCGGACAGGGAAGGTTGCAGTGGCTCAGCAATGCACATGCGTTGCTGAGCCACAGCAACGCGTGGCCGGGTACTGCTAGTAATATATAAAGAACAGATAGCCTATTTCTACACCTATGTACAATCCTTTCGCTGAGGATATCAAACGTGTTCACGTGCAGAGTTCATCAATCCCCAGTATTTCTTCACTGTCCAGTAGCGTATCCAACCTTACTGGGAAAAACACCGGCGAGTTCACCTGTACGTGGGCCATGCCACTGACAGTGTCATGAGGTGCCTGTACCCCCACGACCGCTCTCCAGCTACTCGCTGGCAGAGTACCTCAGCCACACGCTGAGCGGGGTCACAATACAGGGGTAGCGATCCCCTGGCAGCAGTCTCTAGCGACCAGCTAGCAGCACTACTCAACAGGCACCTCCCTGTCGTCAGTCTCTCCCCTAAGCCAGTTCCAAAGGTACACCGATCTTTTCAACACTAAAGCACTTGCAGCTACCACACTGCTTCACCGGCGGAGGCGCACTTGGTGGTTTCCAGGACCATGTAGGGAGACTCTGGACTACCCAAGATGAACGGCCGTCTCCAGTACCGCTGCCCCCAGACGTCACTTCTGTGGACACAAAAACGTCATCAATGACCTAGCCGGTACTGGCGACAAGGAAATACTACTAACCCACAGGGGAGTTGAAATAGTGCTCTGTAGTACACACTAGGTGGCGCTGGTCTTGGTGCGTCACCTCACCAGAGGTCACTCACAACGACCCCTCTGGCTGACCAAGGCAGGAATCTTTAGCCATTTGCAAGTTTTAGATAGCCACCACCAGATGGCATTGTCCATATTACGTACGATTCCCGGGGTGTTCGGGTGCGGACTCGTAGATGGCGCTGGAACTGCCACTCTACCCTCTGGTAAGGGTGACGAGTCTGTAATACCGGAGTAGTTTTAAACGGCATCCCTTGGCTCATAACAGAAACTTTCATAGACAATCTTGCCGAATAGTGAAAGAAGTTCAAAAGTGGGGTGTATCCATATGGGAATCCGAAACTAGAAGAAAACTTGCATCTGGAAAGGTTGGATGCAAGGTCTGTCGGTGAAGGATCAACAGGGATACTCATCTGAGGACACAATCCCGCCTCTAAACAGATAGGATGGAACTATTGCAACCAGCAATCAGGAGAAGGATGATCTACTGGCAAACCACTTTGCTGCCAAGATGCAGGTCCCCGATCCTGAACGTCAGCCTCCACATCTTGCCCCAAGCACAATGTCTAGGATGACTGAAGTGGTTATGCGGCAGTCTGAAGTTCTTCATCTCTTTAAACCGCTAGACACAAGCAAAGCTGTGGGGCCAGATAAGGTCAGTCCAAGACTGCGTAGTAGTCTTGTCCCATCAGGTCAGCTGTGCTGACCTGATGGGGCCACCCCACTTATACCTCTTCCAATTCTGCCTAGCTCAAGGAATTTGGCCCTCCTTAATTATGGAAGAAGGCAGACGTTGTTCCAGTACACAAAAAGAATAGCTGCTCAGTAGTTGGTAACTACAAACTAGTGTCACTTCTCTCCATTACTGGTAAAATCCTAGAATCATTTTTCGCTCAGCAAATCATATAGTTTTTTATTATCATCGGCTGATATGTGATCGACAGTATGGTTTTAGAAAAGGCTGATCTGCTGCTGAACTCTTGCTAAATCTCTCCTCTAAGTGGCATCAGTCACTGGATGAGTCCAAGATCAGCTGTGTTGTTGCTCTAAACACAGCAGGAGCCTTTGATCGAATCTGACACTTTCGATTACTAGTAAAGTTTCAAGCAATAGGCATCTCAGGTTCCATCTTAGAGTTAATACAAGACTACCTTCAAGAACGGACTCTAAGGGTAGTCCTCAATGGAGCAGAATCCGATTGCCACTCAATTGGTGCCAGCATTTCACAGGATAGTGTGCTTGGCCCTCTGCTGTGAGATGTCTATTTAAACGATCTACTTCATTTCATTCATGAAGCTCAAGCCTATGCTGGTGACTGCACTTTAACCTTCACCTACAGAAAGGAAGAAATGCCAACTGCTGCAAGAATCATAAATCACCAACTTTCAGCGGTTTCTACCTGGGGGAAGGGGATGGCAGGTCACATTTGCGGCTGAGAAGACACAAGCGATGATGATAACTAGACTGCACACGGCGAATCGGACAGGCTTGCAAAACCCTACATTCACAGATAAAATTGACATTTTGGGAATGAAGTTCGACTCTTCAGTGACAATAAAGAGCCATGTGCTTAACCTAGCTCAAAAAGCAGCCAGAAAACTTACCGCCCTATGGCTCATCTCACACCTTCTTGACAGCAATTGCTGCAAAACCTTTTACGAAGCACAAGTTTCACTCATCTAGAGTATGCACCCCTTTCGTGGGTCACCTGCCTCCCATCATTCATCAGACTGTTGGACAAAGTGAAGAGACGGGCAAGAAGGCTCATCTCTAGTTTTGGCCAAGTCTGGTGGGAACGGTCTGTACATTAGAGCCTGCAACACCGTCGTGACGTTGGTGGTCTTACTGTTATGTACAAGATCAACATTCTCATAGATCCGCACCTGGCCCAGCTCCGTGGACTCCCAGTAGGTGCCACCCGTACCAGCACTAGCCTCTCAACCTTCAACAGTCTCATGCTGTAAGTGCCATTCACAAGAACATCACTCCATCAGCGAACATCTACTCTTAGGCTGACTCGCATCTGGAATTTGTTCGCTCAACAGGTTGATACACTGGAGATCAGGTCAACTGATCACATGAAGGCTCTGGGACACAGTTGGCTACAGGCTCATCGTCTTCCTTACATAGTTGTTACCTAATTCTGGTAAAGAATAAAGGCTATTCCAACTGATACATATAACAGGCTTATGATATAAATGGGTCTCTAGGAGTAGGTTTCAACTTAGCTGAGGAAGCATTATAGCTGTTGCTCGCAGTTTCACCAGATTCCTTATATGAAAGTTCCTTTATAACAGTTCCCCCATGTGATAATTTCAAAGTACATTCTCAAGAAATAATTGAGCTTCTGGGAGCAGGTTGGGTCCTGCTTTAGGGGCCCAGGCTTTAAGGGGCCTGACACCTGAGTAGACACCGCTTGGGATTCGCAGTCCTAAGGTTCCGGGTTCGATCCCAGATGAAGGCGGAAACAAATGGGCAGAGATTCTTTCACCTTGATGCGCCTGTTCACCTAACAGTAAATTGGTACCTAGGAGTTAGACAGCTGCTACGGGCTGCTTCCTATGAATGTGTAACAAAAAAGGAGGCCTGGTCGAGGACCGGGCCGCGGGGACGCTAAGCCCCGAAATCATCTCAAAATTACCTCAAGATAGTCTTCAGATGAGATGAGGTAGGATAACAGCTCTTGCTTGCACATTCCCTTATGAACCCTAGTCTTGATTCAGAGAGAGAGAGAGAGAGAGAGAGAGAGAGAGAGAGAGAGAGAGAGAGAGAGAGAGAGAGAGAGAGAGAGAGAGAGAGAGAGAGAGAGAGAGAGAGAGAGAGAGAGAGAGAGAGAGAAAGAGAGAGAGAGAGAGAGAGAGAGAGAGAGAGAGAGAGAGAGAGAGAGAGAGAGAGAGAGAGAGAGAGAGAGAGAGAGAGAAAGAGAGAGAGAGAGAGAGAGAGAGAGAGAGAGAGAGAGAGAGAGAGAGAGAGAGAGAGAGAGAGAGAGAGAGAGAGAGAGAGAGAGAGAGAGAGAGAGAGAGAGAGAGAGAGAGAGAGAGAGAGAGATAGAGATAGAGAGAGAGAGAGAGAGAGAGAGAGAAAGAGAGTCAAAGTGAGATAGACAGACAGATAGACAGAGTGAATGTGTAGCACACATTGGGGTGTGGTATATTTTTCCATTTATTAGCTTTTGAATTTCTATATAACGACGCCGGATAAAGCGAGCACCGAGTACGCCATTTTGTAACTAATAACAAAATCCACCCAAAGGTTGATTTCTGATATTTAAAAAATAAGAAATCAATCGGCCCTCTCCCAAGACAATAATCACACTCTCAAGACAATCAGCACACTCCCAAGACAATAATCACACTCTCAAGACAATCAGCACACTCCCAAGACAATAATCACACTCTCAAGACAATCAGCACACTCTCAAGACAATAATCACACTCTCAAGACAATCAGCACACTCCCAAGACAATAATCACACTCTCAAGACAATCAGCACACTCCCAAGACAATAATCACACTCTCAAGACAATCAGCACACTCTCAAGACAATAATCACACTCTCAAGACAATCAGCACACTCTCAAGACAATAATCACACTCTCAAGACAATCAGCACACTCTCAAGACAATCAGCACACTCTCAAGACAATCAGCACACTCTCAAGACAATAATCACATTCTCAAGACAATCAGCACACTCTCAAGACAATCAGCACACTCCCAAGACAATAATCACACTCTCAAGACAATCAGCACACTCTCAAGACAATAATCACACTCTCAAGACAATCAGCACACTCTCAAGACAATAATCACACTCTCAAGACAATCAGCACACTCTCAAGACAATCAGCACACTCCCAAAACAATAATCACACTCTCAAGACAATCAGCACACTCCCAAGACAATAATCACACTCTCAAGACAATCAGCACACTCTCAAGACAATCAGCACACTCCCAAGACAATAATCACACTCTCAAGACAATAATCACACTCCCAAGACAATAATCACACTCTCAAGACAATCAGCACACTCCTAAGATAATCAACACACTCCCAAGACAATAATCACACTCTCAAGACAATAATCATACTCCCAAGACAATAATCACACTCTCAAGACAATCAGCACACTCCCAAGACAATATTCACACTCTCAAGACAATAATCACACTCCCAAGACAATAATCACACTCTCAAGACAATCAGCACACTCTCAAGACAATAATCACACTCTCAAGACAATCAGCACACTCCCAAGACAATAATCACACTCTCAAGACAATCAGCACACTCCCAAGACAATAATCACACTCTCAAGACAATCAGCACACTCTCAAGACAATAATCACACTCTCAAGACAATCAGCACACTCTCAAGACAATAATCACACTCTCAAGACAATCAGCACACTCTCAAGACAATCAGCACACTCTCAAGACAATCAGCACACTCTCAAGACAATAATCACACTCTCAAGACAATCAGCACACTCTCAAGACAATCAGCACACTCCCAAGACAATAATCACACTCTCAAGACAATCAGCACACTCTCAAGACAATAATCACACTCTCAAGACAATCAGCACACTCTCAAGACAATAATCACACTCTCAAGACAATCAGCACACTCTCAAGACAATCAGCACACTCCCAAGACAATAATCACACTCTCAAGACAATCAGCACACTCCCAAGACAATAATCACACTCTCAAGACAATCAGCACACTCTCAAGACAATCAGCACACTCCCAAGACAATAATCACACTCTCAAGACAATAATCACACTCCCAAGACAATAATCACACTCTCAAGACAATCAGCACACTCCTAAGATAATCAACACACTCCCAAGACAATAATCACACTCTCAAGACAATAATCATACTCCCAAGACAATAATCACACTCTCAAGACAATCAGCACACTCCCAAGACAATATTCACACTCTCAAGACAATAATCACACTCCCAAGACAATAATCACACTCTCAAGACAATCAGCACACTCCTAAGACAATCAGCACACTCCCAAGACAATAATCACACTCTCAAGACAATAATCACACTCCCAAGACAATCAGCACACTCTCAAGACAATCATCACACTCCCAAGACAATAATCACACTCTCAAGACAATCGGCCCACTCCCAAGACAATAATCACACTCCCAAGACAAGAATCACACTCTCAAGACAATCAGCACACTCCTAAGACAATCAGCACACTCCCAAGACAATCAACACACGCCCAAGACAATCAACACACTCCCAAGACAATCAACACATTCGCAAGACAATCAACACATTCGCAAGACAATCAGCACACTCCCAAGACAATCATCACACTCCAAAGACAATCAACACACGCCCAAGACAAAAAACACATTCCCAAGACAATCAACACACTCCCAAGACAATCAACATATTTGCAAGACAATCAACACACTCCCAAGACAATCAACACACTCCCAAGACAATCAACACACTCCCAAGACAATCAACACACTCCCAAGACAATCAGCACACTCCCAAGACAATCAACACACTCATAAGACAATCAACACACTCCCAAGACAATCAACACACTCCTAAGACAATCAGCACACTCCCAAGACAATCAAAACACTCCCAAGACAATCAGCACACTCTCAAGACAATCAACACACTCTCAAGACAATCAACACACTCCCAAGACAATCAAAACACTCCCAAGACAATCAACACACTCCCAAGACAATCAACACTCCCAAGACAATCAACACACTCACAAGTCAATCAGCACACTCCTAAGACAATCAGCACACTCCCAAGACAATCAGCACACTCCCAAGACAATAAACACACTCCCAAGACAATCAACACATTCGCAAGACAATCAGCACACTCCCAAGACAATCATCACACTCCAAAGACAATCAACACACGCCCAAGACAATAAACACACTCCCAAGACAATCAACACATTCGCAAGACAATCTGCACACTCCCAAGACAATCTGCACACTCCCAAGACAATCTGCACACTCCCAAGACAATCTGCACACTCCCAAGACAATCTGCACACTCCCAAGACAATCAGCACACTCCCAAGACAATCTGCACACTCCCAAGACAATCATCACACTCCCAAGACAATCATCACACTCCCAAGACAATCAGCACACTCCCAAGACAATCATCACACTCCCAAGACAATCAGCACACTCCTAAGACAATCTGCACACTCCCAAGACAATCAGCACACTCCCAAGACAATCAGCACACTCCCAAGACAATCTGCACACTCCCAAGACAATCTGCACACTCCCAAGACAATCAACACACTCCCAAGACAATCAGCACACTCCCAAGACAATCATCACACTCTCAAGACAATCAGCACACTCCCAAGACAATCATCACACTCCCAAGACAATCATCACACTCCCAAGACAATCAGCACACTCCCAAGACAATCAGCACACTCCCAAGACAATCATCACACTCCCAAGACAATCATCACACTCCCAAGACAATCAGCACACTCCCAAGACAATCATCACACTCCCAAGACAATCAGCACACTCCTAAGACAATCTGCACACTCCCAAGACAATCAGCACACTCCCAAGACAATCAGCACACTCCCAAGACAATCAGCACACTCCCAAGACAATCTGCACACTCCCAAGACAATCAACACACTCCCAAGACAATCAGCACACTCCCAAGACAATCATCACACTCCCAAGACAATCAGCACACTCCCAAGACAATCATCACACTCCCAAGACAATCATCACACTCCCAATACAATCAGCACACTCCCAAGACAATCAGCACACTCCCAAGACAATCATCACACTCCCAAGACAATCAGCACACTCCTAAGACAATCAGCACACTCCCAAGACAATCAACACACTCCCAAGACAATCAGCACACTCCCAAGACAATCATCACACTCCCAAGACAATCAGCACACTCCCAAGACAATCAGCACACTCCCAAGACAATCATCACACTCCCAAGACAATCAGCACACTCCTAAGACAATCAGCACACTCCCAAGACAATCATCACACTCCCAAGACAATCATCACACTCCCAAGACAATCAGCACACTCCCAAGACAATCAGCACACTCCCAAGACAATCAGCACACTCCTAAGACAATCAGCACACTCCCAAGACAATCATCACACTCCCAAGACAATCAGCACACTCCCAAGACAATCAGCACACTCTCAAGACAATCAGCACACTCCCAAGACAATCAGCACACTCCCAAGACAATCATCACACTCCCAAGACAATCAGCACACTCCCAAGACAATCAGCACACTCCCAAGACAATCTGCACACTCCCAAGACAATCAGCACACTCCTAAGACAATCAGCACACTCCCAAGACAATCAGCACACTCCCAAGACAATCAGCACACTCCTAAGACAATCAGCACACTCCCAAGACAATCAGCACACTCCCAAGACAATCATCACACTCCCAAGACAATCATCACACTCCCAAGACAATCAGCACACTCCCAAGACAATCAGCACACTCCCAAGACAATCAGCACACTCCCAAGACAATCATCACACTCCCAAGACAATCAGCACACTCCCAAGACAATCAGCACACTCCCAAGACAATCATCACACTCCCAAGACAATCAGCACACTCCCAAGACAATCATCACACTCCCAAGACAATCATCACACTCCCAAGACAATCAGCACACTCCCAAGACAATCAGCACACTCCCAAGACAATCAGCACACTCCCAAGACAATCATCACACTCCCAAGACAATCAGCACACTCCTAAGACAATCAGCACACTCCCAAGACAATCATCACACTCCCAAGACAATCATCACACTCCCAAGACAATCATCACACTCCCAAGACAATCAGCACACTCCTAAGACAATCAGCACACTCCCAAGACAATCAGCACACTCCCAAGACAATCAGCACACTCCCAAGACAATCAGCACACTCCCAAGACAATCAAAAATCACGTGTAAACTAAAAAAAATCATTAACACAAAGGACAACATTCCAAACACATGAAAAGAAAAATCCCACATGCGCACTGCGGAAGAATCACGAGGGTTCATATGCCTCTCTAGTCCGGACGTTCTCATGAAGAATTGGATTGATGCAAAACCCATTAGAAGCTTTGTGACGCTCTCTCTATGAGGGCAGGAAGGGCGTATCCCTCCTAATATATTTAATGTGCTTATGAATGCCTATCCCCAAAATATTTTAAATAAAACTTATGGGACAGAAAAATGCTGAAACACTGATGAATATCACAGGTGGAAGATAGTATCATCATGTATTATTGAACAGGTGAACATCACAGGTGAAGGGTCCTTCACCTGTGATGATGTTTAATAACCAATTTTAAATTGGTTATTTAACAGAATAAACAATAAAACAACATTTACCTAACAATAAATAACAGAAGAACGAAGAGAATGCCATAACTTACGCTAGGCATAACCTCATATATATATATAACCTCATATATATATATATAGTTATATATATATATATATATATATATATATATATATATATATATATATATATATATATATATATATATATATATATATATATATATATATATATATTATATATCTATATATATTATATATATATATATATATATATATATATATATATATATATATATATATATATATATGTCGTACCTAGTAGCCAGAACGCACTTTTCAGCCTACTATGCAAGGCCCGATTTGCCTAATAAGCCAAGTTTTCCTGAATTAATATATTTTCTCTAATTTTTTTCTTATGAAATGATAAAGCTATCCATTTTATTATGTACGAGGTCAATTTTTTTTTATTGGAGTTAAAATTAACGTAGATATATGACCGAAGCTAACCAACCCTACCTAACCTAACCTAACCTATCTTTATAGGTTAGGTTAGGTTAGGTAGCCGAAAAAGTTAGGTTAGGTTAGGTTAGGTAGGTTAGGTAGCCGAAAAACAATTAATTCATGAAAACTTGGCTTATTAGGCAAATCGGGCCTTGGATAGTAGGCTGACAAGTGCATTCTGGCTACTAGGTACGACATATATATATATATATATATATATATAAGCCTATACTTGCATAAACCACAAGTGAAGATAAACAATCTTTGGACAACACCCACCAGTGGGACTCGAACCCAGAAAGCACAACTACCTTCCAGTAGCTGGCATAACTAGTATGCTTTAACCCACATCGCCATCAGACCTTACAAAAGAAGTAGATAGTTCGAGATATATATATCTCAAACATCTCTACCTCCCGAAGGCACCAGATGAGTGAGGGGTCAGTCTGCAATTTTCGTCAAGCCACTGTCAATGTGAGAGAACTCGTGTCCAGCTTATAAGCCTATACTTGCATAAACCACAAGTGAAGATAAACAATCTTTGGACAACACCCACCAGTGGGACTCGAACCCAGAAAGCACAACTACCTTCCAGTAGCTGGCATAACTAGTATGCTTTAACCCACTACGCCATCAGACCTTACAAAAGAAGTAGATAGTTCGAGATATATATATCTCAAACATCTCTACCTCCCGAAGGCACCAGATGAGTGAGGGGTCAGTCTGCAATTTTCGTCAAGCCACTGTCAATGTGAGAGAACTCGTGTCCAGCTTATAAGCCTATACTTGCATAAACCACAAGTGAAGATAAACAATCTTTGGACAACACCCACCAGTGGGACTCGAACCCAGAAAGCACAACTACCTTCCAGTAGCTGGCATAACTAGTATGCTTTAACCCACTACGCCATCAGACCTTACAAAAGAAGTAGATAGTTCGAGATATATATATCTCAAACATCTCTACCTCCCGAAGGCACCAGATGAGTGAGGGGTCAGTCTGCAATTTTCGTCAAGCCACTGTCAATGTGAGAGAACTCGTGTCCAGCTTATAAGCCTATACTTGCATAAACCACAAGTGAAGATAAACAATCTTTGGACAACACCCACCAGTGGGACTCGAACCCAGAAAGCACAACTACCTTCCAGTAGCTGGCATAACTAGTATGCTTTAACCCACTACGCCATCAGACCTTACAAAAGAAGTAGATAGTTCGAGATATATATATCTCAAACATCTCTACCTCCCGAAGGCACCAGATGAGTGAGGGGTCAGTCTGCAATTTTCGTCAAGCCACTGTCAATGTGAGAGAACTCGTGTCCAGCTTATAAGCCTATACTTGCATAAACCACAAGTGAAGATAAACAATCTTTGGACAACACCCACCAGTGGGACTCGAACCCAGAAAGCACAACTACCTTCCAGTAGCTGGCATAACTAGTATGCTTTAACCCACTACGCCATCAGACCTTACAAAAGAAGTAGATAGTTCGAGATATATATATCTCAAACATCTCTACCTCCCGAAGGCACCAGATGAGTGAGGGGTCAGTCTGCAATTTTCGTCAAGCCACTGTCAATGTGAGAGAACTCGTGTCCAGCTTATAAGCCTATACTTGCATAAACCACAAGTGCTTTCTGGGTTCGAGTCCCACTGGTGGGTGTTGTCCAAAGATTGTTTATCTTCACTTGTGGTTTATGCAAGTATAGGCTTATAAGCTGGACACGAGTTCTCTCACATTGACAGTGGCTTGACGAAAATTGCAGACTGACCCCTCACTCATCTGGTGCCTTCGGGAGGTAGAGATGTTTGAGATATATATATCTCGAACTATCTACTTCTTTTGTAAGGTCTGATGGCGTAGTGGGTTAAAGCATACTAGTTATGCCAGCTACTGGAAGGTAGTTGTGCTTTCTGGGTTCGAGTCCCACTGGTGGGTGTTGTCCAAAGATTGTTTATCTTCACTTGTGGTTTATGCAAGTATAGGCTTATAAGCTGGACACGAGTTCTCTCACATTGACAGTGGCTTGACGAAAATTGCAGACTGACCCCTCACTCATCTGGTGCCTTCGGGAGGTAGAGATGTTTGAGATATATATATCTCGAACTATCTACTTCTTTTGTAAGGTCTGATGGCGTAGTGGGTTAAAGCATACTAGTTATGCCAGCTACTGGAAGGTAGTTGTGCTTTCTGGGTTCGAGTCCCACTGGTGGGTGTTGTCCAAAGATTATATATATATATATATATATATATATATATATATATAGATATATATATATATATATATATGTCGTACCTAGTAGCCAGAACGCACGTCTATGCCTACTATGCAAGGCCCGATTTGCCTAATAAGCCAAGTTTTCATGAATTAATTGTTTTTCGACTACCTAACCTACCTAACCTAACCTAACCTAACTTTTTCGGCTAGCTAACCTAACCTAACCTATAAAGATAGATTAGGTTAGGTTAGGTAGGGTTGGTTAGGTTCGGTCATATATCTACGTTATTTTTAACTCCAATAAAAAAAATTGACCTCATACATAATGAAATGGGTAGCTTTATCATTTCATAAGAAAATAATTAGAGAAAATATATTAATTCAGGAAAACTTGGCTTATTAGGCAAATCGGGCCTTGCATAGTAGGCTGAGAAGTGAGTTCTGGCTACTAGGTACGACATATATATATATATATATATATATATATATATATATATATATATATATATATATATATATACATATATATATATATATATATATATATATATATATATATATATATATATATATATATATATATATATATATATATATGTCGTACCTAGTAGCCAGAACTCACTTCTCAGCCTACTATTCAAGTCCCGATTTGCCTAATAAGCCAAGTTTTCCTGAATTAATATATTTACTATAATTTTTTTCTGATGAAAAGATAAAGCAACCCTTTTCTCTATGTATGAGGTCAATTTTTTTTATTGGAGTCAAAATTAACGTAGATATATGACCGAACCTAACCAACCCTACCTAACCTAACCTAACCTATATTTATAGGTAAGGTTAGGTTAGGTAGGCAAAAAAAGCTAGGTTAGGTTAGGTTAGGAAGGTTAGGTAGACGAAAAAACATTAATTCATGAAAACTTGGCTTATTAGGCAAATCGGGCCTTGAATAGTAGGCTGAGAAGTGCGTTCTGGCTATTAGGTACGACATATATATATATATATATATGTATGCATATACATATATATATATATATATGTTTGCATATATATAACTCCACACCCCAAAAGGATTAGAACCCAGACAGCCAGGAGCACTATGCACCATGGCGTACCTGGTTCCTTAACCACTCGACTGCCGTGACTGTACAAAAATCAATGGTAGCCGAGGCTATATCCTCAACGACCAGACAGCACTTGGTGGGAAGTTGGGGCATAGATATTTCTATGCCCATCTCTATATATTTCTTGTTTTTATCCCATCATGATCCGGTTAGCCACCCTCCGTGCCAGCCCAGGGGAGGAAATTGGTACCCTTATTCGGGCTACCAGGGAAGAATTAATAACTCTCACAACTGAATATCACATTCCCCTCCCCCCACCCCCCCCCCACCCCAATGGTGTCACCAAATCTGAACTCCATAACTTTATTTTTATTTTAGACCACTTAGCAGAAAGCGACATGATCACTCCAGAGATGCATGAACAACATCAGATTGCCGATAACACTGCCCTGGCCTTCATGAAGTTAAAAATCGAATTAGCCTACATAGAATGTGAACGTCAGAAAAACAACGCTGCCCTCCAACATGAACATGAGAGGAAACAACTCCAAATCGAGGAGCAACGAGCAGCCATTGCTCTCCGTTTGGAACAAGAGAAAGCTGCCGCCCCTTTTGAACTCCGACGACCGGAGCTCGCCCTTGAAACAGCTCACGTCACTCAACGCCAGGAAGCTAAAGCTAACCTCCCGGTACGTTTCAATGTGTCTCACTTTATAAAGTTCATGCCACCTTTCGTAGAAACTGAGGTGGATGCATTTTTTACCTCATTTGAGGCTTTAGCTAACCAAGTCAGTTGGCCTCAGGATCAATGGTCGATGCTTCTCCAATCCCATTTGACAGGTAGAGCTGCCTTGGCCCTCAGTTCTCTAGCTACAGAGACTCACTACCATGTGTTGAAACAGGGAGTGTTTGATGTTTATCTTCTATCAGTTGAGAGCTACAGACTTAGATTTAGGGATTATATCAAATCTAATGCTACCAATTACTTAGAATTCGCCTAAAATAAGACAAGATAACTAATGAAGTGGCTGGAATAAGCCCAAATCACCACCGTTGCAGATCTCCTCAACCTCATCTAGATGGAAGAGTTTCTTCGTCGTGTTCTTACTCCGAAACGTCTTTACCTTTCAGACAAAGGAGAGACCAGTCATACTAAGTGTGCACAGCTGGCCGACGCCTACAGTCTAATACACCGATCGTCATCAGACACACCTCCCAGTAAATCATCTTGGTCCAGCCCTGCTAAACTGAGTTTAGCTGATGTGAACTACTCACTCTACTGCCGTTATGTCAAAGTGTATGGGCACACGATAGAAAAGTGTACCAATCATCACTGTAAGACTAGCAGCGAGTCACATAAGCCCAAAACACCACCTCCTAAACCTCATAAGCCTGTTATGAATATTTATGTTCCAGCTTCTTGTCTTCTGATTTTTCTCTATTCCATAGACACCTATATTCTTGAACTGGCTCTGCCAACAGTGGAGATGCGGAGTATATATATATATATATATATATATATATATATATATATATATATATATATATATATATATTTTTTTTTTTTTTATAAATATAGGAAGGGAGTACCACCTCTAGCTGGAAGAAGGGGGACCCATAGCCTCGGAGGAAACCACGCATAACGCATTAGAGGGAATGTTTAGATCCCCTCCAATACAGTTTCTGTGTGCTTTTCTCCTACCACCCCCTTCCTTGAATATTTTTTGTGCTTTATTATGCATTTGATGGTTACAAGATATACATGGGTTGATACAAAAATAATAATGCAAAAAGGTGCTTAAAGGTTATGGATCTCTTGAAGAACACAACAATGGGAAACATTGATGAATGTCACAGACGGGTTCGATCATTGTTGCAAGTCAAACACTTCTTCGAATTCCTCTGAAGTTGGACTAGTGCCCAAGACGCAACAGGCATTTCCCCTCTGAATCGCAACACCGAGGCGCTGGAACAAGAAACTTTTTGCTCTCTGGTCTTTTGTAGCGCTGATCAATTTGTCCCCCAATTCCTTCAGGAACTTCAATGCACATTTTCCCCACGAACCGAGGGTCTCCGAGCCGATCGGAACAAAGCTGTAGCAGTGTGCTAGACCTCTGTATTTAATAATTTTCTGCGATTCCCTGAAAGAAGCAGCACCACCGCTTTCACGTGTGCTGTAGTGGAGGTAGGTACTGGCCAGTGTGGCAGCGCACGTGTAGTCCCATACCACTTGCTTACCATCCTTCCAAGGTAGCAAGGTGACCCCATCAGGGCGCTTCTGAGGGTCGTTAGGTCTGGATAAGTGTGGTTCTCTTTGTGCCGGGCAGCGGGCTGTGGCGAGGCTCCTCTTGATGATGTCGTTGACTTCTTCATGTCTTGCAATTTTACCCTGTGATTTACGACATACCAGACCATGACGACCATATTGGTCTGCCATCGCAGTTCCGCAGATGCACCTATGTTCGGTGAGGATGGGGGCGGCAATATAATATATATATATATATATATATATATATATATATATATATATATATATATAAATATATATATATATATATATATATATGTATATATATATATATATATATATATATATATATATGTCGTACCTAATAGCCAGAACGCACTTCTCAGCCTACTATTCAAGGCCCGATTTGCCTAATAAGCCAAGTTTTCATGAATTAATGTTTTTTCGTCTACCTAACCTACCTAACCTAACCTAACCTAGCTTTTTTTGGCTTCCTAACCTAACCTTACCTATAAATATAGGTTAGGTTAGGTTAGGTAGGGTTGGTTAGGTTCGGTCATATATCTACGTTAATTTTAACTCCAATAAAAAAAAATTGACCTCATACATAGAGAAAAGGGTTGCTTTATCATTTCATAATACAAAAATTATAGTAAATATATTAATTCAGGAAAACTTGGCTTATTAGGCAAATCGGGCCATGAATAGTAGGCTGAGAAGTGAGTTCTGGCTACTAGGTACGACATATATATATATATATATATATATATATATATATATATGTCGTACCTAGTAGCCAGAACTCACTTCTCAGCCTACTATGCATGGCCCGTTTTGCCTAATAAGCCAAGTTTTCCTCAATTAATATATTTTCTCTAAATTTTTTCTTATGGAATCATAAAGCTACCCATTTCATTATGTATGAGGTCAATTTTTTTTTCATTGGAGTTAAAATTAACGTAGATATATGACCGAACCTAACCAACCCTACCTAACCTAACCTAACCTATCTTTATAGGTTAGGTTAGGTTAGGTAGCCGAAAAAGTTAGGTTAGGTTAGGTTAGGTAGGTTAGGTAGTCAAAAAACAATTAATTCATAAAAACTTGGCTTATTAGGCAAATCGGGCCTTGCATAGTAGGCTGAGAAGTGAGTTCTGGCTACTAGGTACGATATATATATATATATATATATATATATATATATATATATATATATATATATATATATATATATATATATATATATATATATATATATATATATGTCGTACCTAGTAGCCAGAACGCAGTTTTTGGCCTACTATGCAAGGCCCGATTTGCCTAATAAGCCAAGTTTTCCTGAATTAATATATTTTCTCAAATTTTTTTCTTATGAAATGATAAAGCTACCCATTTCATTATGTATGATGTCAATTTTTTTTTATTGGAGTTCAAATTAACGTAGATATATGACCGAACCTAACCAACCCTACCTAACCTAACCTAACCTATCTTTATAGGTTAGGTTAGGTTAGGTAGCCGAAAAAGGTAGGTTAGGTAGTCGAAAAACAATTATTTCATGAAAACTTGGCTTATCAGGCAAATCGGGCCTTGCATAGTAGGATGAGAAGTACGTTCTGGCTACTAGGTACGACATATATATATATATATATATATATATATATATATATATATATATATATATATATATATATATATATATATATATATATATATATATATATATATATATATATATATATATATATATTAATCTTTGGACAACACCCACCAGTGGGCCTCGAACCCAGAAAGCACAACTACCTTCCAGTAGCTGCCATAACTAGTACGCCTTAACCCACTACACCATCAGACCCTACAAAAGAAGTAGAGACTTCGAGATATATATACACCTCAAATATCTCCACTTCCCGAGGGCACTAGACAAGTGAGAGGTTACTATACCTCGGGAAGTGGAGATATTTGAGGTGTATATATATCTCGAAGTCTCTACTTCTTTTGTAGGGTCTGATGGTGTAGTGGGTTAAGGCGTACTAGTTATGGCAGCTACTGGAAGGTAGTTGTGCTTTCTGGGTTCGCGGCCCACTGGTGGGTGTTGTCCAAAGATTGTTAATCTTCACTTGTGGTTTATGCAAGTATAGGCATATATATATATATATATATATATATATATATATATATATATATATATATATATATATATATATATATATATATATATATATATATATATATAAATATATATATATATATATATATATATATATATATATATATATATATATATATATATATATATATATATATATATATATATATATATATATATATATATATAAGTGAACATCTTGAGGGACACAGCTGCTCTACAATCGATACTCTTCAAAGCAGCTGCACTCAACGTCACCTACACCGGAGTAACCGTCCTCATCACTGACCTCACTGCAACCACTCCATAGCCACTCACTAGAGTCCGCCTGGATTGTTCGTGGTGAAGTCCAAGTCGCCATCAGGGGGAAACTTTTCCCCATGTCAGGAATTCAACTTCTCCTGGGCAATGACTTGGCAGAACATCAAGACTCCATGAACCTTATTATAAGTAGCAAACCACAGGTATCCCTGGAAACACAAACCGAAACTGTCTCTATTTTCCGCTTGTTACAACTTGTAATAAAGTTGTTACATCTTGGCTTAACGTGTTTATGACGTATTTCAACGTTGTTACAACTTGCTATATTGGTTGTTATAACTGGTTAGGAGGTGTTAAAACTTGTTCGAACGTTGTACCAACGTCGTAGTTTCGGTGTGTGTTTGGCGGGATGTGACTCTTCCACCGAAAACCCTGTTATGAAATACGTTGCAGATCAACGAAACTGCACAACAACAGATCAACGAAACAGAGGACATCTCCCAGTCAGTCTTGGTGACAACTCGTGCGCAAGCCACTCGACCGCAGCCAGTAGCTCCAGCTGTCCCTCAAGATTCTCTGGGTCTCCAACCGAATCTAAACCTGTTGGAGTTCTGTAAGTTACAGAAAGATGATTTATCCTTAACTCCTTTGTTTTTTTCAGGCTCAAACTCAAACCGATTCTATCCCTGGGAATTTTCTTAAAGATAATCAGATTTTATATCGCAGATTCAGACCCAGAAGATTAAAGGAGGAAGACGATTGGGCTAATGTCGACCAGCTGGTAGTTCCTACCTCCTCAAGGAAGGAGATTATGTCTTTGGCCCATGTCACACTACGGCTTCAACAAAATTTATCATGCATTATTTCAGGATTACTATTGGCCAGGTATGGCTCGTGACGGAGGACCTTCGTGAACACCTGCCATATGTGTTAGATGGCAGGTAAGCCAAACGCTCCAGTACCCAAGGCACCCCTGATTCCTATTCCTGTGCCTCCAGAGCCGTTCAGCAAGCTCATCGTCGACTGCGTCAGGCCTTTGCCTTGGACCAGCTCAAGTAACATCCATATCAGTAATATCCTGTGTCCTACCATCAGTTACCTATAGCTGATCCCGTCAAGACCATTACGGCTATTCCCGTTGTTAAGAACCTCTTGAAGAACTTTCAACAGTGCCCACCGTGCAGACATCCCAAGGAGATTCAGAGCGATTGTGGCACCAACTCCACCAGTAACTTGTGAAAGAAAACTCCTAAAGAAATTAACATCTCCTAGGTACTGTCTAGCCCTTATTACTCTGCCTGTCCTCCTGACTGCAGTGATTCTAACTAATTCATCTCTAATTCCAAGATCAGGGAAGAGCTTCCTACCTACATATCGAATACAAATAACCGTTCTCCTCTCAACAACTTGACGAGCCTTCAGCCAAAATACCTTAAAACCAAATAAAACTCCATTTCATCTCAACGGCTTAAACCATTATCTTGTACTAATCCCAGTCTCGCCTCGCCAGATGTTAGGAAACCCTTCGTCTTCAACTTCGACGCCGCAGCACCGACGTTGGGAATATCATGATACTGCAGCGAGATGGGATCTGGCCATTCAGCTATTACACTCGTAAAGGAGCCACTCACCCTCATACCCTGTTTACAACACTATGAACCATATCTCCAAGGTTATCATCTCCTCAACATCTCGGATCACCATTCCCTTCGGTCCGTGCAGCAGGCTCAGTTCTCCAACCAACCCATAGTTCACTGGACCCTGCAGCACTACATCATCAACATATACTTCATCAAAGGCTCGGACAACGTCGTCGCCGATGCGCTATCCCGAGTCCACGAAGTGGAACCTCCCACTTCCACTCTCCAATCCACATCATCATCTCAGACGGTAGGACCAGGCTTCGGGGAGGGGATGTTACGGTTATCCCCTGCATAGCAGTGGATTCTCCCTGTTCCTTACATCTTCAATATCAGTATGTTTCTACATTATCTGTCAACATCAAGAATCACCAACAATACGTGCCAAAACATATCGTCCAGTCTCTCCTTCTCCCACTCCCGCCACTCTACCCTCCACTACAGACACGCACCTGCGACTCGCCGGCTCCAATTTACCACCGGCAAACTACCACTTACCCTGCTGGTTACTCGTTTACGACTCAGCTTTGGGCCAGTGTGATGTCACCACCGATATATAAGACCTGGGCAGGGCCGTGGTCAACCAGAAGACTCTTGGTGCTCTCTAAGCGCACTTGTGTCTTCCTTTACCTTGACGTTCTTACGAATGGGTGACGGTTGACATTCAGAGCACATTGTATAAAGTGTCACATTCACTTTTTGTTGGTAACGTAAATTCACTTGTTTATATTTTCTTTTTAATTGTGTTAAACCAAGAGGTCAACTTTTTATTTTGTCTTTGTTTCTTATTATTTTGTGTAAAATTAACATAACGTTTTCTTATATAAAATATTTACCATAAATAAATACACAAATTGCGGAACTATTCACTCTACCCACCATAAGCGTAAGGACAAGACCGGAACACGTAAATGCCAACATAGAAGACACTGTTCAACATGCTATGCCCAATACACCTGATTAATCTTTGTATGTGGATTGGACATTTATGGCCTTTTTCTTTAAAGGCACTTATACTTTATGCCTTACTTTTTTCCTCCATTTATGCCTTATTCTTGACCCATTTGTTTTGGTCTACTTGTTTTCACCTGACCCCATATTAGTAAAAATCCAACATGATTTGTAATTTCCTTTCACTTGAGAATGAACCATGTAGGTTCAAAACGTTGTGTAATTTTATAATTAATGTAATACATTCTACATTTAATTGTTTCTTTTCCTTCACCTCGAACAAAGATGACTTATGGAGAACTTCTCTTCCAGTTAAACAAAGATGCAAGAGCACTAGCACTAGTCAAAGGGATAGAAGCCCTAAACAAGAAAATAATACAGAATATGCAGTCATTTTAAATGAACGTGTATAAATGAAAACCTGCTGCCAGTATACACAAATATAACCCCCGATAACCCAGCAGCCCGAAACGCAGAGTTTATCTATAAGAATAGGTAAGATCTCATAAGGAATAAACTTAACAGGAAGAAGGAAGCCCTCTAAACCCTTACAGAGCAGGCTGAACAGCACCTAAGTAAATGGAACCAGTACAATATCCCTAACCAACTCAGGGAAACCATCAACAGTGAACTACTCAACCTGAAACAACACAAAAACCATGTAAAACCTAAGACCCTTGGAAAGCTGAAAGATCTAAACGGTGGACAGTTAAAGATCCCTCGTCTGAAAGATGGTTACATAAACCTTACAACTCAAGATCTTACTTAAGACCAACAAGATCTCCTGAATCTTGGTCTAAATTGTCAATTTTTATCAAAAGCTGAAAAACATCAAAACGGATCAAAATCGAAATGCTTCTGGATGACATCAATAAGTTAGAAGACAACAAAAAATTCATCACCACTGACACATTTCAGGCTTAACTACTAACAGAGGCTGGGGAATAAAAACGAGGAACATACACATAAAAAATCTTAACCCCACGACTCAAAGAAGCAGCGTAACAACTAAAAAACCTGGAAGGTGTAACAATTAGAAAAGCCGACACGACTGAAACATACGTGTTGATCCCTTCTCAAGAATACCTGAATAAAATTAGCAATATCCTCAGTGATGACACTAAATTTCAACGAATCACCAGGAACCGTGTGGAAGACCTTAAGCACAAGGTGAACAAAACTAATGCTGCAATCAACGCAAAGAGAGGTAGCGTTCATTTCACAAAACTTCAAGGTGACTTTGGCTTTGGATATGTTTATTCTTCCGGAGGAAGAACTGAAACAGGAATTTCCTTAAGTACTTTCGTATATTAATACATCTTCAGAAGAAATGAATGATTCAATGAAGATTTATTCCTGGAATGAATAAAGAGGAAGACTGATTCCTTCTGAAGATGTATTAATATACGAAAGTACTTAAGGAAACTCCTGTTTCAATTCTTCCTCCGTGGTCTGACACTGTCACATTTTTCATCACGTGTTAAATTTCGTGATTTACAGACACACACACACACACACACACACACACACACACACATCTATATAAATAAAAAATGTAAATGTTCGTTTATTCAAAATCGTTAATCTCCGAAAGTTTTTCACCGATTGGTTTGAAATTTTCACACAACGTTCCATTCGCATCCGAGCGTGATTTTATATACACACTATATAAATGTCACGTCTGTGACGAGAAAAAACATGCTTTTTTGAAAAACTGTGTTTTTAATGTGAGTGAAATCTTCGAAACCTCTTTGCCGATTGCTTTGAAATTTCACACAATGTTGCATTGAAATAGGCGCATTTTTTTATGCCTACTATATACATGCCGCACCTGTGACAGCAAAAAAACATGTTTTTTTTTTTTAAACAAAGCCATCTGTTACACATATGAGCAAGACACGCTGTAATTTCCGAAAGTTCTTCATCGATTGCTTTAAAATGTTGACACATTGTCCCATTCGAATATGCACATGTTTTTATATACCTACTACATAGATGCAACACCTGTGACAGGTAAAAACATGTTTTTTTTAAACAGGGCCATCTGTTGCCGGCAAGAGCAACATTGCTGTACTAAATGTGTTATGATTCCATTTCAATGTTTCTGACTGCATTGATAAATTGAATTTTCATAGATTTCGATTTATTTTCATTTTGATTTTTTGATTTTGTGGGACATTGCATTGGAATTAAGCTGTGTTGTTTATCATACAGTTCAATTCGGGGGTATAAGTATAGATGCTACACCTGTGTCAGGTAAAACCATGCTTTGTTTAAAAAAGAGCACCATCTGTTGCACGTAGGAGCAACACTTGCTATACTAAATATGTCACGAGTCCATTTCAATGTTTCCTGTAACATTGATAAAGTGAAATTTCATCAATTTTCATTTATTATCATTTTGATTTCATTATTTTGTGTGACATTGCCTTGGAATTGAGCTGTGTTGTTTACCATACTGTTCATTTCATAAGTATAGTTTATTTGTTAATTTTTACATTGTTTTTCATTTGGTTTTACCTGTTTCTCTTATATTTCAGTGATCAGAACATCATATCATTTGATGTTCTATATTTTCTGAAGAGAATACCAGATCATTTGGGAATGCATCGGACAAGGGAGTGGGGAATGGTGGGGAGGATTAGTGGACGAGAGTGGAGGATTGTGAGGACAACGACGAGACAGGGGAGAGGGTAATGGTGGGGGGATAGGGGAGTTGGGGATGGTGGGGACAAAGGGAGGGGGGAATGGAGAATGGCGGAGAGCACAAAAGGACAGTGGAATGGGAAAGGAAGAGGGGACAGGGGAGGGGGACATGGTAGGAAGGACGAGGGAATGGGGGTTATCTTGAGATCTTGAGGTTATCTTGAGAAGATTTCGGGGCTTTAGTGTCCCCGCGGCCCGGTCCTCGACCAGGCCTCCACCCCCAGGAAGCAGCCCATGACAGCTGACTAACACCCAGGTACCTATTATACTGCAAGGTAACAGGGGCATAGGGTGAAAGAAACTCTGCCCATTGTTTCTCGCCGGCGCCCGGGATCGAACCCGGGACCACAGGATCACAAGTCCAGTGTGCTGTCCGCTCGGCCGACCGGCTCCCAGGGGGAGTGGAAGAATGGTGGGGAGGACAAAGGGACAAGGGAGTAGGACATAATGGGAAGGAAGAGGGGTTGTGGAGTGGGGAATGGTGGGGAGGACGATGGGACTATGGAGTGGGGAATGGTTGAAAGGCTGAGGAGACAGGGTGAGGAGAAAATTGTGGGGGAGGACTGGGGGACAAGGATGGTTGCTGTGGCCAGGTACTGCTAGTATATAAATATATATATATATATATATATATATATATATATATATATATATATATATATATATATATATATATATATATATATATATATATATATGTACATATATATATATATATATATATATATATATATATATATATATATATATATATATATATATATATATATATATATATATGTCGTACCTAGTAGCCAGAACTCACTTCTCAGCCTACTATGCAAGGCCCGATTTGCCTAATAAGCCAAGTTTTCATGAATTAATTGTTTTTCGACTACCTAACCTAACCTAACTTACCTTTTTCAGCTACCTAACCTAACCTAACCTATAAAGATAGGTTAGGTTAGGTTCGGTAGGGTTGGTTAGGTTCGGTCATACATCTACGTTAATTTTAACACCAATATAAAAAAATTTACCTCATACATAATGAAATGGCTAGCTTTATCATTTCATAAGAAAAATAATAGAGAAAATATATTAATTCATGAAAACTTGGCTTATTAGGCAAATCGGGCCTTGCATAGTAGGCTGAGAAGTGAGTTCTGGCTACTAGGTACGACATATATATATATATATATATATATATATATATATATATATATATATATATATATATATATATATATATATATATATATATATATATATATATATATGTCGTACCTAATAGCCAGAACGCACTTCTCAGCCTACTATTCAAGGCCCGATTTGCCTAATAAGCCAAGTTTTCATGAATTAATGTTTTTTCGTCTACCTAACCTAACCTAGCTTTTCTTGGCTACCTAACCTAAGCTTACCTATAAATATAGGTTAGGTTAGGTTAGGTAGGGTTGGTTAGGTTCGGTCATATATCTACGTTAATTTTAACTCCAATAAAAAAAAATTGACCTCATACATAGAGAAAAGGGTAGCTTTATCATTTCATAAGAAAAAAATTATAGTAAATATATTAATTCAGGAAAACTTGGCTTATTAGGCAAATCGGGCCTTGAATAGTAGGCTGAGAAGTGAGTTCTGGCTACTAGGTACGACATATATATATATATATATATATATATATATATATATATATATATATATATATATATATATATATATATATATATATATATATGTACATATATATATATATATATATATATATATATATATATATATATATATATATATATATATATATATATATATATATATGTATATATATATATATATATATATATATATATATATATATATATATATATATATATATATATATATATATATATATATATATATGTCGTACCTAGTAGCCATAACGCACTTCTTTGCCTACTATGCAAGGCCCGATTTGCCTAATAAGCCAAGTTTTCCTGAATTAATATATTTTCTCTAATTTTTTTCTTGTGAAATGATAAAGCTACCCATTTCATTATGTATGAGGTCAAATTTTTTTTATTGGAGTTAAAATTAACGTAGATATATGACCGAACCTAACCAACCTTACCTAACCTAACCTAACATATCTCTATAGGTTAGGTTAGGATAGGTAGCCGAAAAAGTTAGGTTAGGTTAGGTTAGGTAGGTTAGGTGGTCGAAAAACAATTAATTCATGAAAACTTGGCTTACTAGGCAAATTGGGCCTTGCATTGTAGGCTGAGAAGTGCGTTCTGGCTACTAGGTACGAAATATATATATATATATATATATATATATATATATATATATATATATATATATATATATATATATATATATATATATATGTCGTACCTAGTAGCCAGAACTCACTTTTTGGCCTACTATTCAAGGCCCGATTTGCCTAATAAGCCAAGTTTTCATGATTTAATTGTTTTTCGGCAACCTAACCTACCTAACCTAACCTAACCTAACTTTTTCCGCTACCTAACCTAACCTAACCTATAAAGATAGGTTAGGTTAGGTTAGGTAGGGTTGGTTAGGTTCGGTCATATATCTACGTTAATTTTAACTCCAATAAAAAAAAATTGACCTCATACATAATGAAATGGGTAGCTTTATCATTTCATAGGAAAAAAATTAGAAAAAATATATTAATTCAGGAAAACTTGGCTTATTAGGCAAATCGGGCCTTGAATAGTAGGCCAAAAAGTGAGTTCTGGCTACTAGGTACGACATATATATATATATATATATATATATATATATATATATATATATATATATATATATATATATATATATATATATTTATATATATATATATATATATATATATATATGTCGTACCTAGTAGCCAGAACTCACTTCTCAGCCTACTATTCAAGGCCCGATTTGCCTAATAAGCCAAGTTTTCCTGAATTAATATATTTACTATAAATTTTTTCTTATGAAATGATAAAGCAACCCTTTTCTCTATGTATGAGTTCAATTTTTTTTTATTGGAGTTAAAATTAACGTAGATATATGACCGAACCTAACCAACCCTACCTAACCTAACCTAACCTATATTTATAGGTAAGGTTAGGTTAGGTAGCCAAAAAAAGCTAGGTTAGGTTAGGTTAGGTAGGTTAGGTAGACGAAAAAACATTAATTCATGAAAACTTGGCTTATTAGGCAAATCGGGCCTTGAATAGTAGGCTGAGAAGTGCGTTCTGGCTATTAGGTACGACATATATATATATATATATATATATATATATATATATATATATATATATATATATATATTATTTTCTGGTTTAGGGCTTCTATCCCTCTAACTATTTTCTTAGCATCAGGGCTTATTTGAAATAGGAGTTCTCCAAAACTCATTTTTGTACTTTTAAGGTGAAGAAAAGAAGTGATTTACTATAGAATGCATTACACTTATTTATACAATTTGCACAACGTTTCGAACCTCCATGGTTCATTCTCAAGTGAACAGATCTTACAATGCTGGTTGATTTTATACCCGCACTGGGTCAGATGATAAAGACAATAAAGGTGAAAACATGGGGAGATACATAAGGGATAAATGAGAGGTGAAACATAAGAACAGAGGCAACTGCAGAAGGCCCATTGGCCCATACGAGGCAGCTCCTATCTACATACAAAGATTAATCCAGTGTAATTGGCCTGTTATGTTGAACATTGGCTTCTGTGTTGGCATCGTTATGTTCTGGTCTTGTCCTTACTCTCATGGTGGGTAGAGTAAATAGTTCCGTGATTTGGGTGTTCATGGTAGGTTGTTCTATTCTTATGTGAATTGCTTCGAGTATTTGTAATCTTCTTGCATCTTGGGTTTTGTCTATTATGCAGGTATTCTTGTTTCAACATTTCTCTTTCTAAACAAGAGAAATATATATATATATATATATATATATATATATATATATATATATATATATATATATATATATATATTTATATATATATATATATATATATATATATATATATATATATATATATATATATATATATATATATATATATATATATATATATATATATTCGAACAAGCCTGAATGGTCCCCAGGACTATATGCAACTGAAAACTCACACCCCAGAAGTGACTCGAACCCATACTGCCAGGAGCAACACAACTGGTATGTACAGGACGCCTTAATCCACTTTACCATCACGACCGGACATAAGGAAGTGATAGCCGAAGCTATTTGAACCTCTTCCCCGCCGGCACTCGGATGGCAATCTTTGGCATAGCATTTTATCAAATCACCTCATTCTTTGGGGCACACGTGAGGAACACAAATGCGAACAATCCTGAATGGTCCCCAGGACTATATGCAACTGAAAACGCACACCCCAGAAGTGTGATACATATATATATATATATATATATATACATATATATATATATATATATATAAATATATATATATATATATATATATGTATATATATATATATGTATATATATATATATATATATATATATATATATATATATATATATATATATATATATATATATATTTATATATATATATATATATATATATACATATATATAAGTGGTAATAAGTGGACACATTGGATAGAAATACTGGGAAGCAAATTTTGCCAAGCTTAAGAAAATACACTTAATTATAAATTCTGCAGATATTAAAGCCTAGATCGTCCACAGCACTATACAACTCTGGCTCTGACTGAAGGTCAGGAACAGATGAAAATGCTTGTGACAAACTTTCGTCTTGAGAGGTAAACTCGTTGACATCTAGCCAATGGACATGTGGTGACTGCACGGTTGAAACGAATGGTCAAGATCTAAGATTATAGGTGCTAGTATGGGGTGGCTGTACATCAAGTGGTCTGTTAACCATAGGAGGCAGTGTCCCAATAGAAGAATCTGTCTGGGTAAGTTCATTGTCATCTTCCTCATCAGTTTCGTCAACAGTCATTTTAGCTAACTTCATGTGGTATAAATGTTCATTTATATACTCTCCTGTTAATAAATTCTTAAGTCTGTACTTGTTACCCTTAATGAGCTCGATTACCTTGTATGGACCCAAATATTTCTTAGTTAGCTTGCACATAAGGCAAGACCTGTGTTGGTTAAGTACCATTTCTTCAGATCCGACAGTTATCTTACTGGGCTTAGCTCGTGGAATCATTGTTCGAGTGAACTCGGCTGTTGCCTTGGACAGTTGTCCTCATATATTCTTGAAAACTAGTTGCATTTGTCTATGGTTTACTTGAACAAAATCAACAATGTTATACAAAGGAGTAGGGAGTACATTAGTCAATTCATTAAGTAGGATCATATCTGTACCATAAAGAATAGCATGAGGAGTGTCACCTGTAGAAACATTAATTGAAGAATTTATTGCACACTGAATTAAGGGTATGAACTCATCCCAATTACTGTTATCAAAATTCAACCTGACTCTCAAGGCCTCTAGCACATTCTTGATAGTATGCTCTGCTAACCTATTACTTGCTGGGTGATATAGCATAATACTACATTTTTTAATGTAATATAAATCACACAAGCTAGTTAAAATACTATTACTGAATTCTGGACCTTTATCTGAAAGGATTACTTTATGCATACAGTACCTACACATTATTTGGTCATGGAATGCACTGGATATAATTTCTGCTGTTTTATTCGGGATAGGAACTAGT
Organism: Procambarus clarkii; assembly: GCF_040958095.1. Lineage (NCBI taxonomy): Eukaryota > Metazoa > Arthropoda > Malacostraca > Decapoda > Cambaridae > Procambarus > Procambarus clarkii. The sequence continues at coordinate 16,681,352 of NC_091172.1, read as the reverse complement.
TCGCAATACCGTGAAAAATTTTCAAATCATTACAAGCAAATGTTTGTCCCTTTTTCGGTTTCTGCAAAATTCGTCAACAAATCCATTGATACTCGTTCCCAAGGAGCTTTAGTCGTTAGGTATGCACAATATCCTTAGCTTTTTTAGACCAAAAATACTTCAATCAACCTTGCTGGAGTGTATGATCCTTTCCTGGATGTGCACTTGCAGGAGCATCATTGATAATCTTTAACACAGTTGGTACCAAGACAGCTGGAACAACTGACAACATTTCCTCAGGCTGTCTCTAGCTTTACTACTCTACACAGTAAATTGTCCAACATCACTAACTCTTTCAATGGTACTGGAGGTTTGTGAATCGGGCGAGTATCTTGCTTAATCAAATACCTAATGATGGGTGCCCATATGGGGTCTTGTCTCTGTTCCGTCTGGACTACTGTAGCGTCTAATGCTGGGTAATTTAATTGAATCGCAGCTATGTATTGAGAAAATGTATCAGCTTCAATATTTTGCTTTCATGGAATATAACCAAATGTGGGATTGAACTCTTGAATTGTGAGCAAAATATCTAGCACACTTTTCAACGAGATTCTTATTATTGAACAAAGGAATTAATTGTTGGTGATCTGTAAGAACATGAACTGAGTAATTATAAATTGTATCCCTGAAATGTTTAACGGCCCATACAACTGCTAAAGCTTCACGTTATGTTACACTATAATTTTTCTCTTCTATAGATAACGTACGGCTTGCATAAGCTTTTGCGTGATCTCTGTGACCTTTTGTTTGAAGTAATGCAGCACCTAAGCCTATGTCACTAGCATCTGTAACCACCGTAAAAGGTTTAGAAAAATCTGGGTACCTAAGGACAGGTGACATGATCAATGCCTCCTTGGGTTTTTGTAATGACTGTTCCTGGGCCTGTTTCCATATAAAGGGTTCATCCTTTCCTTGCAACTTTTAGAGAGGAGTGGCTATAATAGAGAATCCAGCAATAAATGAACAATAAAATTCTACAAGACCTGTGAACTGTCTTACGGCTTCTGCGGTACGAGGCGTTGGAAAATCACGGGCAGCAATAAATTTTGATTCGATCAATGTAATACCTGAAAGTGTAAACTGTATGACCTAGGAAATTAATCTTCTCTTTAATAATGGACACTTTGCTCGTTTTATTTTTAAATTAGCTTCTGTGAGCTTTGTAAGTACCTTCTCAAGGTTCTGGAAATGAGTCTTAACACCTTGTGATATCAAGGTACACTAGAGGAGTACTTCCCAGCAAACACACAACGTGTTGAAAACTTTCATCTAACTCCTCCCATAGGTGTAGGAACAACTTGCATTGAGAATGGTGCAGGAGAGCATTTGAGAAACTTTTAATCCAAAAATCCAAACACATAGGTTTTAAAAAAAATGTTTTATTTCTAGAACTATATTGTTCCTAATGTATTACAAATAGTTTTTACATGTTTAAATATAAAATTTATGGTGTTTTTTGTAAAATTCATTAATAAATTGTGAATTATATTTAATGGCTGAATGAAACCTTCAAAATACATTTAGTTATTCTATGACCAGAAAAAAGTAGTTTTCCAAATTTAAAAAAAATCGCTCTTTTTAACACAATTTGACTCCTTAAGCATTCCACTAAACACTAATATCATGTTTAAACATAAAATTTATGTATTATTCCCCAAAATAGTTTATATAAATTTTAAATTTTGCTTGATGGTGGTGTGAAAGAACCTGAAAACGTTTTGTTGTTTTATATATTGGCGTGTTCTTATTAACTATGTCTTAAGTGCACAGTTTATCAAACAAGAAGATTAACATTAGTCAGCCCTTAAAATCTTATATGTTATCTTGCGGGTGCAAAATGGGGGAATCTTTAAGACAAGTATCTATATGACAAATGGTGTTTTCCCTAACTCAAACAATGTAGGGTTTATTATTTTACACATATTTGTAATGACTCTTAGATATATACATTCTCTGAAGTAAAGTTGTCAAGGTTGTGTCCATCACTCTCATAACACATTCTTAAGCTCCTCTGCATGTTCAACTATAATTGTTTCCATTCTCAATCTCCATGCATGGACATTTGTATCCACAATGAAACCAATGTGGTTTCCTTCAGCACCTTCAGCAGCCAGCATATTTGCTCATTCATTACACCACACCACTACAACACGCCACTACACCAGACTACTACACCAGGCAACTACACCACACCACTACACCATGCCACTACACCACGCCACTACACCATGACACTACACTACTTAACTACACTACACCACAACACCATGCCACTACACCACGTCACTACACCACAGCACTACACCAAGCCATGCAACTACACTACGCCACTACACCAGACTACAATACCAGGCTACTACACCACACCACTACACCATGCCACTACAACACGCTACTACACCACACCACTACACTATACCACGCTACTACACCACGCCACTATACTATGCCACTATACCACACCACTAAACCAGCCTACTATACCAGGCTACTACACAACGTCACTACTCCACACCACTACACCACACCACTACACCATGCCACTATACCACACCTCTACACCACACTACTATACCACGCCACTATACCATGCCACTACACCAGAATACTATACCAGGCTACTACACCACGCCACTACACCATGTTACTACACCACTGCACCACACCACTACACCACACCGCTACACAACGCCACTACACCAGGCTACTACACCATGTCACTACACCACACCACTACACCACACCATTACACTAGACTACTATACCAGGCTACTACACTACACAACGCCACTCAATACCACTACACCACGCCACTACACCACGCTACTACACCACATCACTACACCTCATCACTACACCACGCTACTACACCACACCATTACACCATGCCACTACACCACACCATTACACCATGCCACAACACCACCATACCAGGCTACTACACCACACCACTACATAACACCACCATACCATGCCACAAACCAGACTACTATACCAGGCTCCTACACCACACCACTACACCAGGCCACTACACCACTGCACCACACCATGCCACTATACCAGGCTACTACACGACGCCACTACACCACACCACTACACCACACCAATACAATACACCAGACTACTATACCAGGCTACTACACCACACAACTACACCACGCCACTACACTACACAACACCACTACACCATGCCACTACACCACACTACTACACCACACCACTACACCATGCCACTACACAACACCACTACACCATGCCACTACACCACACCACTACACCATGCCCCTACACCATGCCACTACACCACTACACCATGCCACTTACATCACCATACCAGGCTACTACACCACACCACTGCACCAAGCCACTACACCACGCCACTACACTACACCACACCACTACAAAACACCACTATGCCACTATACCAGGCTACTACACCACACTACTACACCATGTCACTACACCACGTCACTACACCACACCACTATATCACGCTACAAACCAGACTACTATACCAGGCTACTACACCACACGACTACACCATGCGACTATACCAGGCTACTTCACCACACCACTACACCATGTCACTACACCACGCCACTACACCAAGCCACTATACCAAGCCACTACACCAGACTACTATACCAGGCTACTACACCACACCACTACACCACGCCACCACATCACGCCACTACATCACATCACTACACCTCGCCACTACACCACGCCACTACACCAAGCCACTATACCAAGCCACTACACCAGACTACTATACCAGGCTACTACACCACACCACCACACCACGCCACTACACCACACCACTTCCCCACACCACTACACCACGCCACTATTCCAGGCTCCTACACCACACAACTACACCACGCCACTATACCAGGCTACTACACCACGCCACTACACCACGCAACTATACCAGGCTACTACATCACTACACAATGCCACTACACCACACCACTATGCCAGGCTACTACACCATGCCCCTATACCAGGCTAATATACCACACCACTATACCAGGCTACTACACTACACCTCTATACCCGGCTACTATGCCACGCCACTATACCAGGCCACTACACCACGCCACTATACCAGGATACTACACCAAGCCTCTACACCAGGCTACTAAACCACACCACTACACCAGGCTACTACACCACGCCTCTACACCACGCCACTACACCATGCCACTACACCACGCCACTATACCAGGCTACTACACCATGCCACTTCACCATGCCACTATACCAGGCTACTACACCACGTTAGTACACCATGCAACTATACCAGGCTACTACACCATGCCACTATACCAGGCAACTACACCACACCACTACATAATGCCACTACACTATGCCACTATACCTGACTACTACACCAGGCTACTACACCACGCCACTACACCACATCACTATACGAGGCTACTACACCACGCCACTACTCCACACTACTACACCAGGCTACTACACCACACCATTACATCCGGCCACTACACAATGCCAATACACCAGGCTACTACACCACACTACTACACCAGGCTACTACACCACACCACTACACCCGGCCACTACACAATGCCAATACACCAGGCTACTACACCACACTACTACACCAGGCTACTACACCACAACACTACACCCGGCCACTACACAATGCTAATACACCAGGCTACTACACCACACTACTACACCAGGCTACTACACTATGCTACTACAAATGATAAAAGAATAAAAATGATGAACCTACCTTTATTGTGATGCTTTATTTTATCAAATGTAGAAATATATTTTTATATTTTACATTTCCTATTTTATTTATATATGAGCATTTTAACTTAAAACACTTTATAAAAGGTGTCACATAGTTTCAAATTAGGTAAAAAAGGGTTCACAAAGTTTCAAATTAGGGTACAAAAGGGGCCACAAAGTTTCAAATTAGGTACAAAAGGGGGTCACAAAGTTTCAAATTAGGGTACAAAAGGGGTCACAAAGTTTCAAATTAGGGTTAGGTACTTAGGCTTTTGTTGAAGGTTTTGGAAACCTATTTAATTCCTCATAAAATAATCTATATAATTTGTGAAAACAAACGTTTCCAATCCATTCATAAACTTTCCAGGAACGTTGTAGAAACTTGAAATTGTTTGCTGCGTTCCTATCAATCTACAAAATAGATTCGTCATGAGTCCTGAAAAGAATTTGAATTTCAAAATGGCATTTTGAAATTCAAATGTCTATTGGGAGTACTAAAGGCTGTCAACTGTTTACTTTCCTCATCAAGGGAGATTTGTCAGAATCCCTGCAGCAAAGCTAACGTTGAGAATACATTGTTTTGGCCTATACTATGTAACAAGTTATTTAAGATTATCAGGTATAGTTACTCTGTTAAGCTTCTGATAATCGATGACAGGTCTCCAAGACCTTTGCTTTGGTACAAGAATCAATGGGGCGTTTTATGGCGAATTACTTGACTCAATTTCATCACTCTGTAACATTTCCTCTATGAGTCTATCAGCTTCAGCTCTCTGAGAATTGGGTAGATGGGTAAACTGGTACATAAATTGGCATAGTTCCTTGCTCATGGGGAATTTTGTGTGTCATAAGTGGAGTGAGACCTAACATTTCTCCTGTTAGACCAACAACAACTCTATTCCAGTTCAAAATTTCCAAAAGCTAAACCACAGAGTCAGGGAAATCTGTAGGACTGAGGTGTTGTGCTTGTACCTCTGGCTGAGATTCATGTTCTCCTGCTGTGAGAGTTCACACATTATGATCCATGGAGATTTCATCCACCACTCGCACCGGTAACGAGTAATAGTCAAAATCTACAACATGGTTGCCAGACTGGAGATGGATGTCAGCATTACTAGTGTTTGCAATATACAGTGTAATGGTACCATCCTGCACTGTGTGCCAGGAGGGTTCAACAAACGTACCGTTCAATTTACACGTTTCACTTTCCGCAATGACATCCGATAACTCAGGCACTCCCTGAACCTTAACTTTTACTCTGGTGAGAGAATGAGAGTGCAGCACAGAATCAGTAGCCGTGGAACCACCGACTTCAGAGATAGAAGCTGCCAGGTGAGCAAGACAACGTGAATCCGTTAGGGCGTCCCTGTCCAGAAAGTCTCAATACTCACTCTCCTTAACAACTGCACAACTACGATGCTTCAATCGAGTTACTGTTTTTTCGGGTATGCTACTGTGACAAGGATCTGACAAACCAACACTAGCAAGTCGGGTGTCGACCAAATTAATGTAGTCTGACTGAAGGTTGAACTCATAGCACCTGACAGCTGGGTGGACAGCGCTTTGGATCTGTAGTCCTGAGGTTCCAGGTTCGATCCCCGGTGGAGGCAGAGACAAATGGGCAAAATGTTTCTTTCACCCTGATGCCACTGTTACCTAGCAGTAAATAGGTACCTGGGAGTTAGACAGCTGCTAAGTGCTGCTTCCTAGGGGTGTGTAACATAAAGGAGGCCTGGTCGAGGACCGAGCCGGAGGGACACGAAGCCCCGGAATCATCTCAAGATAACCTCAAGATGGCCCTGTCAATACATGCTACACAAGGGTATGACGTGGTCCTTGATACTAATATTCCAATGATGGAGAAACAACGCAATATTCTTACCAATTTTGGCAGACAAACCTAGGAGAATGTCACTAGGAAAATGGATATAGTCAACAGCTAAACATGTTATAGGCAGTGTGATGTCATCTAACTTGAGGGGGAGATCCATTTCCCCCTGAACGTTTACTGTGTTTCCTGAAACACCACTTAAAAAAGGTTTGGGTGACTTTCTTACTTGAGTAGGGTGCTTACTTGCAATATCTCGAAGAACTAAGGGCTTGACAATATTAATGCACCCGAGTCAAGAAAGACGTAAAATTCTACTATGCACAATGGCTGAGACAAGGGGGCCATCACTTGAAGCTGGACAAGTTACTACTTGTGATTTATGTTGCCTAGGATGTTTGCGTCTCATCAAGGTCAAATTCACTGCGGTTCTGTCAACATCTACAACTGGTTGAGAGAGAGTGTAGCCACTCTGTCAGGTGTCCAAATCGATTTTGGGTGGCTACTGAGAACACAGGGAGGATACTTGGACTGGCTAACTTGAATTGGTTAGCGGATTGCTTTGGGGGTTTCCTGACGACATGGAGTGAACATTCCAAACTCTAGCATTCTGTGATCGAGTATTATAATTGGACATTGTATTATGGCTGGACTGGAAGTTGTAATTACAGGAGTTCAGATAATGTCTTTGATGCGTGTGTGCCTCGCCAAGACTGACTATAGGAGTTATAAGGTGGGGATGTCCTTTGCCTAGCTCTACATTCTGCAGTGTGGTGACCAACTTGTTTATGATATCTGCAATATGGGAGCCTAGAATTATTAGATTGATGATGAGACCGAGAAAATTGTCTAGAGGGGTTGATGATCTAGGAGTGAATCAACAGTCCCTTGCAAGGTGGTTAGTCTTACCATGATGCCAGCATGAGGGAGTGGATGGTTGTGGGCTATGGTGTCTCAGCAACTTATGAGGAGGAGATTTTGACTGTGGGCTACGAACATGAATGTGGTTCTGCTACCAAGAATTTTGATAGCTTGCACTTCGGGGAGCTAGTTTATCAGCGGCATTGTTAATAGCCTCAAACACTTCACCAATTTCATGTTTAACTCCAAAAAATTTTTGTTCAATGATGGGTTTAGTGTGCTCTGGAGCAAAATGCATTAAAGTTCCAATTGCTCTAATTTTGGCCATAGCTTCTAGGGACAGTGTTTTGTCTTTATCAGCCCATGAGGAACTAATCACAACAGTCACTAAGGCATACAGATACTGATCATGACGGCAAGTAAACGCACTAAATGATTCACCAGGCTGCATGGTTGCATTGGCGATTTTCTTTACTAGCCTATATGGGTTGAGGTCTCCTTTGTTGACAAAGCGCCGGCGAAAGAAATCCTTAAATTCTGACCTAGACTGGAGGCTAACAATGGCTTTCTCGTCTACCACAAAATGTGCATCACATTTTGGTTGTGTCAATAGCTGACTGAGCAATTGCCAGATATTTGGCATCAGTAGGTTCGGAAAAATGGGCTTTGGTTTTTACCTCTACCTTATTAAACCAGGATTCTAGCAAGCGGGATTCGCCAGAAAAAAGTGGAATAGTCATTTCCTGAGCTGACCTCTGGACAGTAGTAGTACAAGCAATTGCTCTATTGGAGTCAGAAGAAGCTGCAACAGTGGTAGGCATTGTCACTGCCGTGGAAGTAATGTTTGAACGCAGATTATAATTAAGTTCACCAGGCATCAGTAATAAAATACAAAAAATAAAACACTCAAAAAATATCATCAAACTTGGCTAAAGTAAGAAAATGGCAGAAATATAATTATTAAATTGTACTAGGCAACAAACTAATTAAAAACAAGCAAAATTGTGGATTAAATTAGCAACCTGGTAGGAATGTGGCTGGAATTAGAGTTATGTAAATTAATGAAACCAAGCTAATCACTGCAAATTAAATGATAAAACAGGGAAGTGTAATTGCAATTTTGATTAAAAATAATTCAACACAACAAATGGCAATGCAGGAAATATGGGTTTAGCACAAACAAACTGGACACAGGTATATATATAACTTGTTATGGTAATATTATAGTGCAAAATACTGTAAGAATAAGAATAAATTTCAAATTAAGGTCTGGAGAAATTAAGAAAATTTCTATTGTGCAAATCCTTAACTGCTACTAAAACCATGACTTCATACTTCTCTGAACTTTGAATTTACTAATAACACTCTAGTAGCACAATTAATACTCAATGAAATTACTGTGACAAGCAGGAAATGTTGAAAATGACTCGGGGGAACTGTGTGAGTGGAATAACTGCCAACTCCAATATTTAACAAGTCGCTGGAAGGTTAATGCATGTGATATTGTGGATATTATTATGTAAGTCACTATTAAAACATGGCACAGTAAGCATCATCTATCAATCACTTATCTCGGGAGTGCAATACATGAGAATCACCAATAGCCAAAATTGAAGAAACGTCTTCTCTTCTTCTTGAGAATAGGTGCAGTTTGCATGAAGGGGTAACCCTCCCGATGACTGCACCAGGACAGATGTAAGGAGACGCGTTGATGGTAAAGAGGAGAAGAAAGTCAAAAGCGGTAGACGTGATGGGCCGTAGAGAGAGGAGTGGCGACGAAAACAGAGGCGAACGTCAGAGGGAGACTCCCCGCACCGGGGGGCGGGGCGTCATGGTCACGGTGGCAGCTGATCCAGGCACGGCGTAGCGGTGCGCGCAAGACGGGAACTAATATTTCTCCGGAAACTTACGGTACGGAAAGCGCAAGCGGTACGCTTCCCAAACCACCCACAGGTCGGCGGGCAGCCGGCCATCAGGCTGTACCTTCGGCTGAGACATCCTATCCGGCACCCTATAAACAAACTCCTTCTTTGACGACACCCAGATGGTTGACGAGCACCACGGGATCGGAAGCACCCGGGCATCCCGATAAGGGCCCAACTCCGGACCCTCACAGGGCACGACCCCAGCAGACGGGACTAGGCAACCCCCAGACCGGGGCAAGGAAGGAGGGGGAACTGCAGGCACGGCAGCGACCCCACCACAGGGCACAGGAGCCGAGGCTTCCTGGCGCACATCTTTCCGCAACTTCACGACGAGGTCCCGACCATCAGGGACAACCCCCCACTGCGGGGACCCAACAGCAGGAGGCGGGGCACAGGGAGTAACGTCGGAGCCCCTCACAGCACCATCATCCTCGGCGGGGGACGCCAGCTGAGCACCATACTCCCCCACCTCCTCCCAAGGCACACCACGAAGGGGGGAGACACCCCGAGCCCGCCGCGAACGCTTCGAGACAGGCCGCACCACACCACGCCCAGCAGGCCCCGCCGCAGGCACAGCCTCCACCGTCATATCCACACAGGCCACACCCGCACCGTCCGAAGAGTCCACAGAGGCCACATCACCCACACTGTCTACATCATCCACGGAAACAGCCTCAGAACACCGACGCACACGCTTCTGCAAAGGAATGGGAAGAGCAGAACTACAGGAGGCAACACACTCAGGCACGGCAGGCACCTCACCACGAAGCACCCCCTCCAAAACGGCAGAACCCGCGTCCCCGGGAGCCGGTAACACATCCACAGGCGGGGGCGAAACATGAACCTCCACCGGGACACCTTTCACTACACACAGCTCAGGCGACAGCCCGACAGCCTCACACACCGGCGGAACAACCCCAGGGGCCACAGCTGGCACTAGACGTGTCGCACAGGCCGGAGAGCTCTCCTCAACAGGCGGAGCAGCAGACAGGCAGGCAGGCGCCTCAGGCACAGTACCTACACCGCCCGAACGCAACAGGGGCGGAAAATCCTCCGCACGAAGAACATGCACACGACCAGTCGCTCCCACGTCGCACGCAGCAGCCAGATGACCCTCGTGACCACACCGATAACAGGTGCGCGGTTGACCCCGGTACTGGCAGCGGAGCGTGTATCCCAACACGGACACCGACGACGGTACACTACCCTTCAGCGACATCGTCAGGGTGCGGGAGCCGTCAAGCATACCAACACAGTGCCCGGCAACGACCTTGTTCCAACGAACACTCAACACTGTCCCAAACCGTTCGAAACAGGAGGTTAAAAAGTCGTCCTGAAATTCGAAGGGGGCACCATGCACCGTCACAGACGTCAAGGTGACACTAAGATTCACTACCTTAACTGAGCCAGCTGAATCAGGGAGAGGGTAAACACGCCCCTCACACCGCTCGAGAAACTCCTGAAAGGCAGCCTGGAGGCGGAACTTGACCACAGCACGGTGGCCCTGAAGCAGCTGGATGCCCACCAGGTCAGACAGCTGCACATGCAGCACGTCTACTAGGGCGACACCAACCAATGGATATCTTGAGGATATCTTGAGATGATTTCGGGGCTTTAGTGTCCCCGCGGCCCGGTCCTCGACCAGGCCTCCACCCCCAGGAAGCAGCCCGTGACAGCTGACTAACACCCAGGTACCTATTTTACTGCTAGGTAACAGGGGCATAGGGTTGAAAGAAACTCTGCCCATTATTTCTCGCCGGCGCCCGGGATCGAACCCAGGACCACAGGATCACAAGCCCCGCGTGCTGTCCGCTCGGCCGACCGGCGGTGGATGGTCCACCGGCACCGTAAACGCCAGACCAGCTGACAGCGTCCTCTGCAATGGAGGGCGAAACGTCCCCATGGCGAAGCAAACGTCACCCCGTCAGTGGCAAACCACCACCAGCAGGGTAAACAAGCGATCACCCAACGTAACCACTAGCCAGTGCGGAGAGACCTCAGGAACGTCCGACCCGGCCAGCGGTCACCACGCAACTCCCGAAGAAACGTCATGCAGGTGAGTGAAGAGGCACACGTGAAGTTTGTTTACATCTGGGGCGACAGTGGCGCAACTTGTGGCAGTGTCGAGAAACTCGGGTGGAACCAACGACGTCGGGAGCACGAGGATAATGCAGAGACGATGACATTTGCGATAATGATGGCGAAGGAAGGACAGTTGCTATACAGGAGTGTGGGCAGAAGTTCACTGCAGTGTGATGTTGCAGGTCGTCGTGTGTGGCGGCGAGGCTGATGGCGTCACAAGTCAAACACAGGATAAAAACAGTTTGTCTTCAAAAAATAAAAACTGCACAACACATCTGATGAGCAGTTGAAGCTGGAGACGATGATTGATGATGATAGCGCTAGCTGGAAAACACACACAAGGCTTGTTGCTGTCGGCTTGGGGTGATGGTAGTGGGTTATGCAGGTTCCAAGATGGCACGTGAAATTCAAAAATGGCTGATGCGGCGAATTCCTCTCCCCTCACTGATGAAACGGCGTTCTCACTTGTAAATATTGTGCCTTACCTTTGGGAACGTCGACCGTGAGTAGCGGTTGATGGTAGGACCCTTCACTGGTACAATATCATTAAATATCGATGCGTGGGTGGCAGGTGGTGGTTTGGCCATAGCATTGGCGGTGGCGGCTGAATACACGTGACGATGTTAGTACTTGAATTTTCGTTGCTCAGTAAATTAATTATGAATCCCACAGCTGCTACCATTATTAGTTACCCTTAGATGTATGGTGCTTGCTTGGTTGTAGAGAATACACAGCAGTTCACTTCAGCAGTTTATTGACTAAGGTAACAAGGTATATATATATCTGGCCTGCCGAAGTCCCACCTACTCTGGTCTGGTCAGAATACTGACCTTGCCTCCAGAGAGGTCAGTACCAGCTCTCTGTAGGGAATGACGTCAGTGTCAAGGTTCATCCCCATCCCACCTATGATTGGGGTAGTCCCTCGGGTCTTCACCCAATAGTACTAGGCGCCACTGCTCGCCCAGGGGCACCCCAAGTCAACTAAGGGCTGTCCTTATATATACCCCTAGCGAGTGGAGAGGTTTAAGTCTACCTGTGACACACCTGAACCTGCACGTCTTGATATTGGCACCCTCTCTTTTTTATATCTTCTCTGCTCTAAGGTCAGCTGGGTGTTTATACTCGTGTCCCAGCAACACATCAGTGGTCTCATTAGTTATCTTAATTTAAGGATGCAATCTCATGTGCAGTGCAAGGTGACATAAATGGTTTCACTCAAAATAGCCCTAGAGAATGGAGGCTCACTCAAACACATAGGTAAGATTAAAAATTTACTGGAGAAAAATATATACACTTGTATAGGGAAATAATCAGGTGGAAATTTCCGATGGAGGCAACCTTCTCTCGTCACGTCTCTGGCAACACGTCAGCTGACTGGGTCCTCATGTCAGGCGGCGGGCACACACCTCGCGCCTCTGGCAACACGATCAGCTGGCGGCTTCAACTGTCAAACCGGCGGGAACACTCGTCGCGCCTCTGGCAACACGATCAGCTGGCAGCTCCAACTGTCAAACCGGCGGGGACTCACCTCGCGCCTCTGGCATCACTATCATCTGACTGGGTCCAACTATCAGACTGGCGGGGACACACCTCACGCCTCTGGCATCACTATCAGCTGACTGGGTCCAACTATCAGACTGGCGGGGACACACCTCACACCTCTGGCAACACTATCAGCTGGACGATTCACAATTCGTTTCTGGCGTCTTGAAAACCAGCTACTATTTCCAGATACACTAACGTCGCCACATCTACATTTTTATGTTCCACCATGAATTCATGCCTACCTGAGCTCCTTGGCTCCTAGCCTAACACTATCACATAGACAATAAATGGTAACAAGAAATGCTCACGATATATAAAATATCCTAGCTCACCTAGATTAAAGGGCCAACGGGAGGGATAACTATTTACCTTACTTCGTTCCTTTACGAAGCCGACTCGTCCTCTGGCGAGGGTTGATGAGGTTCCTGGTCCTGGCTCCTGGTCTTCCACTGATCAGTTCCCACACACACGAGTTCCTCAGTCGTCCTCGCCGTACTCACACCCGTCAGGTACAATCCTCCTCCTCTCACTCGGGGTACTGGAGTCAGGTACCTGCGCCGTCGTCTTCCTCCTCCTCTCGCTGGCGCTGTAAACGCACTTGTAGGCCAGTGGAGCTTCCCCTTGCCTCACTTCCAGTGGATTCGGCTCAGCCGTCGCTACTCGCTTAATATGTAGAACGCGGTCCGCCGGTTGTCCCAAACGTTTCCAGCCCCACGTCCATTCCTGCTACAGACTCTAGAATATAGAGCTCTTAACTCTCTGTCCCGGCCAATCCTTGCTTTCTAGCACACCACAGGATGTCTGCAGTATTAAAGCGATGCTTAAATCCACTGGTAGGGGCTTTCTGGCCTCAAGATCTGGAGCTCACTCGAGCGTGTCCACACTCTAGGGTGGCTCGTGACATACTCTGCCTGCCTGGGCGCCAGCAGCCCCGGAAGCCCTCCGTCTCGTGACGTCACACCGCTCGAGGGCTCTCATCATTGGTTACTTCCAGCACATGACCTGACCTGGCCAATCAGGTGCAGGGAGGTATCACAACGTTTTGGAGGGGAAACAGAATGGCTTGGCGCCATCTTGTGCCCCAAAAGGGCGTAAGCCCCTTGCATAATCACACTTAAATGACAATTTTACAGCCAACCCGATAACGCTCCACACTCTCACACATATGAAAATGTTCCCTGGATATCAGAGAACGCTCAGGTTATGGAGATATGACTCTTTAAGCTGGGTTAGGAGAAATATAGCAACCGTTCTCGCAAATTCGTAAAGTCAATATTGACTTATTAAATAAGTGCATAGGTGACATACTAAGCATAATAGATACCGTTAAAAAGCTTCATAGAAAACACCGACCTTACCTAACCTTGTTAGTATCTTAAGATAAGCATCTTATAGCTTCGTAATTACAATTGTTACTTAACCTATTATAGGTATAGGTTAAGTAATAATTGTAATTACGAAGCAATAAGATGCTTATCTTAAGATACTAACAAGGTTAGGTAAGGTCGGTGTTTTCTATGAAGCTTTTTAAGGGTATCTATTATGTTTAGTATATCACCTATGCACGTAGTTAATAAGTCAATATTGACTATACGAATTTGCGAGAACGGGTTGAATATAGGGGTGGGACACCGTCACATCAGAGACCTACTCGACTGTGATTGGCTGTATCCCAACTGTCATACAATTTGAATATTAACACATGTATTGACTAGTAACCACTTTTTTACAAAACAGTTATTAATATAGCACTACCTCCCAGGACCTAGATTCAGGAAGCTCTGTGTATTTCTTCGTAAGTGGGTTTGCTACGAAGGTTCCTAAGTGCGCCCTAAGAAGATGCTTAGGTGCGATTCAATAAGGTATACTTAGGAAGAAAATTGTTGGTTCACCTGCGTGCCGACAGAGGTCACTACTGTGTTTCGTTTGGCCAATCAGAGAGCAGCAACATTCTTCATATTGAAGATTTAGCGCTGGCTTATCGCAGCTCTACTGCCTCCTATTTACGTCGAATTTTCTTATAAAATTAGTATATTTCGAAGTAAAACAATGTTTTTTCAACTTCTACAGCCAGCACCGACATTGTAGTAAACAAATATGTTACATTTGTTGTTTACCTACGTAATTCTAAGAGATACTGTGTAGCTGTCCTTGTTGCTCGGAAGATGCGCTGACAATTATTGTATATATTTACTGAATTTACCCAAGGGCCACTAACTATCTAGTGACCTCGAAGAGGACAGAAAGCCGGCGGCTTGTTAAAGGGCCCGCCAATTGTCTTAATGATATTTTTTAGCTGGAATTTGGCATTTACGGCTTCAGCGGGTAGGCGGTTCCATGGGTTTATAGCCCTCTTGGTGGAAAAAAACATCTGTTTTCAGTCCTACGTGAGAGAACATACTCTCCAACACTATATCTGTGATGGTCCTGTTATCAGTGACTTCATACCAAATGGTATGAGGTATTTTGAGCTCTGTAATTACTTCATACACTCAGGAATATTGGAAGATATTCTTGTGCTGCACCCAGATTTTGCCAGTGGAGGCTAATAGATCAGCATTAAGTATTTTGTTCTCTCCTAATTCCATGTATGACTGGCCATCCTGTGAGGTGAGGATGTTGGGTGAGCTGGTAGCTGGTTTTTGATCTACACTGTGTGGTCCTTTATACAGAATAGGGAAGCAGCACATTGCTGTGTATACCTAAACATGTTTAAAAATACATTGTTTGAGAGGAGTTTTGTAGAAACTGGTAAGAGTAATTATAATATAATGTTTCCATGATTCAGTGCTTACCTCTTGTGAAAATTGCTTAGAGTTGTTTAGTCAGAGTTGATTTGTTTTTTGTATTGAGGCTGGTATTTTCTAAATTGATTCTATGTACAGTATGTCTAACCATCCTGTGAGATGGGAGTATTAGATAAACTTATAGCTAGTTTTTTATCTACACTGTGTAATATTCCATATAGAATAGGGTAGCAGCACATTGCTGTGTATACCTAATCTTCTTAATAAAATAAATCAGTAATAAAGATTTTAAATTATAGTTTGTATTATTACAAATACAGTACTGTATTATCCTTATTAAATCATGTTGACCATGGATCATTAAGATCTCATGTTGATATGTAATACAAGTCATATTTCTTTTGAACTGCTAATCCATGCTAATCATTCATTAAATTGTGCATTATGTCTCAATTTTTCACTTCCTTGGATATACTGTACAGTACAAAAAGATAGGATAAAAATAAACCAGTAATATTTCTTGCATTATATTTTTCATTTAAATAACTGCATCAATATTTTTACAGCTGACAGGATTTGTTTTCCCATACAGGTGCATTATTTGTTAAAAAAAATTTGGTTTATTGTTACACACAATGGTGCTACATAGCCTTCCCAGCTTGGTGCCTTCTTTTAATACTTACTGATTAAAAAATAAATAATAAATACATTTCATTCAGGAAAAGTACATACAGTTGATTTACAAACATAATGTTGGATTTATAGGCAGAGCTAGTACATACAATACCTAAAGCCACTAATACTCATAGCATTTCGGGCAAGGTGTGGGGGGGAAAAAAACACAGACTAAAACTTAATAGTAATCGGGATTAGATATAAATTGTGTTGAAAGAAGGAATAAAAAATACAAAAAGGGGGTTAACATAGCATAAATCAGCAATTGCACATGTTGGTGAACAGCGTTGTTTAAAAAATAGCAAGACGGGTTGACATTTAGGAGGTAAGTTAGGTTACATGGAGTTAATTAGGCAGTACTTGGTTTAACTCTTAAACTGGTTGAGAGAGGTACAGCCTTTGACATGATTCGGGAGGTCATTCCACATTCTGGGTCCCTTGATTTGTAGAGCACTTCTAGTTTGGTTACACACAGCCAAATTGAGTAACAGGAAGAGGTCTTGGACACAAATTTGTTCCATGCTAAATGTAGAGGAATCAGCTGAGTATTCCTCAAATAAAATAAGTTGCCTCAGCTTGTAAGGTAAATAAAATAAGCATTTCTCAAATAAGTAGCTGCCTCACCTCACTGCATTACTGCTACATAGCCTTCCCGGCATGGTGCCTTCTTTTGATAATTACTTGTTCCACACCCAAATTGTATAACAGGAAGAGGTCTTGGACCCCTACTTCCCTCTCTCTTTTTTAATAATCTATATAGTCATAATTATAGCTTTAAGTATTCAATGAATAAAGTTTTTGACATGTTTACCCTTTTCCTTACCTAACATCATTTGTGCAGCATATTTTTATTTTATGTCTCACCCAGATTTAATTTCAAAATAAAACCAAACTAAATAAATTAGAAATGGGTATGTATAGCTAAGGTACACCCTTACTACTAGGTGAACAGGGGCATTTGGTGATAGTAAATGATCCCATCAGGCAGGGCTCATCACCTTCTCTCATATTTCATGTTCACCAGTGTTTATTTACTTAATAACTACTGGTATAATATCTTGCTATTATAAAACTAATTCTACTATCATCAAACACATATTTACTTCAAGTTTCAAGCAGAGAATGCATATATAACTAACACGAAGGACTCCTCTCCACTAGATTCACCAGCTATAATATTTTGGTCATGTTCCAATATCATAAATCGATCCAGTGTTATGTAGTAGAGAAAAAATGACTTATATCCAGTTTACGTAAAGCTACGAGTGCTCGAAACCACACTTAAATCCCGGAATGAACTTACGAAGGTTTTTCCACTTAGGGTTGCTAATTGAATACGGACGTAGCCGCCACGAAGGCGCTAAGACGGAAAACGCTCTTAGCTAAGAGGAAAAACCTTCGTAAGTACCTTCCTGAATCCGGCCCCAGACCTCCAGCTCCCGAGCCCGGATGGTATTTTATCAAAGAAGATTGGACAAAGTTTCAGGAATCTCTCGAAACTTGGCACCAAACTACACTCCTCCTGACAACACCGAAGTAATAAACAAGATTTAGTAAATGCAATACAAAAAGAAGCAAATCAAGCCATCCTCAAGAAGAAAACAATTATCAAACATTATAATGACCCCTATTATTACTGTGATAGGATCAAGGAACTGCATAACAAACTAAATTGTGCGCAAAAGAATTTCAGCAGAGATAGAAGCGAAGCTAATCTAGGACTTTTTAAAGCTGTCCGAAATCATGTGCATGAAGAAACAACAAAAATCAGAGAAGAAAAATGGCTCGAGTGGTGTGCCAAGTTAAATCAGCATTCATCCTTGGGCAACATCTGGAGACAAATCAACAGGGCCAAAGAGAAATCGCCTTCTGTTCCGCCGCATCCTGTTCATCCAGAGCAAGAAGCAGAAAGATTAGCAAATCTATTTGCTTCAAGAGCCAGTTCCACTCAACTGCCTCAAGCAACTCTGACTCACCAACAAAGACTTCAAGCAGCAAGATGAAAAAAAATAGACGATGCTTTAGCCTTACCTGACAAACTAGACCAGCCTTTCAGTCTGATAGAACTCAGAAGACCTACTAAGAAAACTAAAAACACTGCTCCAGGTGGGGACAAAATCACTTACATGCTAGCCCAGCTAGGAGAAAAGGGTGAAGAAGCCTTCTTGAATCTCATCAACGGAGTATGGGTGACAAGAACTCGACCACTCTCTTGGAACAGTGCAATTATTTCCAAAACCCAAAAACCCAGAAAATCTAAGACCCATCTCATTAACAAGCTTTCCATGCTTCTAACTCTTGGGATTAAGAAGAGAAAACAAGTTACCGAAATTGAAATCAAGTTACAAATACATTAAGATAATTGACTTGATAATGGTCCAGGACGGACCGAAACGTCATCGTCTGGTGTGTGCTTTGGTCATCATATCTTCAGCCATGTTATTGTGACTCAACGTCTGCAAGTTACCGAAATTCATGGTAAAGAAACTTTAGTTATTATTAGAGGGACTTATATATTTTTTATATTATAATATATTTTTTAAAATATAATAAATTAAATATATCATATTTTCTGTAAAGTTTCGTTCCACTCGCGAACATCTTCTGGTAAGGAACTAATATTTAAGGTGCAAATTTATCTTAAATATACATATGAAAGAGATGAACTTGTGTGGGGGGTAAAGTGAAATAATCACACAGAGTTGAAGAAATACAGGAATAATGGGGATGGATGCCATTCAAACACTGAGTAAAGCGGTGGTCAAGGAACTCGTTAGAAATGTAATCCGATGCTGTATAGTGAGGTCTGGGTCTGAGCGTAGGCAAGGTATCAAAGTCGTTACTCTGTTTATTATGGGTTGAGTTTTTTCTTTTATAAGTATAGATTGCAGTCTTCTCTGGTAAGTGATGGATGCCAGGATTGTTGTATTATGTACTTACATGTTCCTAGTGAGTGTTGTGTTAAATACACTTTGTATATGGTTTCTAGGGGCACCAGCTTGTAGATAGCAGGTCAGCCTTCTCGAAAGCTTTGTGGTGGTCACACCAATATAAGTATATCGAAGGTGTCATCCTTCACTAGGCCATGTAAACTGGTATACCACATTATACCATGTTATCATGGATGATTGGGATAAGAAATTATAAATATTGCAGAAAAGCTAATAAATTTTCTTTCAACCGAAATAATGTTGTAGTGTCCCCGGTTTGGTGCCATCTTTTGAAGACACCAAACTCAAACCATAATAGTTTCCTCAACCATAATAGAGTCAAGCAACCGAGAAATATGACACTTTCACTGGCATATTGGGCCAATGAGTGGGAACTGTACTTCCTACTTTCAAATACATACATGCACACACAGACAAAAACACACACATTCATAAAAAAAGCTTGCTGAGTGAGGACACATACAAACACAAAGCTTCTGAGAACACCTCTACTCTGGGCCAGGGGAACACCTCTACTCTGGGCCAGGGGAACACCTCTACTCTGGGCCAGGGGAACACCTCTACTCTGGGCCAGGGGAACACCTCTACTCTGGGCCAGGGGAACACCTCTACTCTGGGCCAGGGGAACACCTCTACTCTGGGCAAGGGGAACACCTCTACTCTGGGCCAGGGGAACACCTCTACTCTGGGCCAGGGGAGCACATCTACTCTGGGCCAGGGGAGCACATCTACTCTGGGCCAGGGGAACACATCTACTCTGGGCCAGGGGAACACATATACTCTGGGCCAGGGGAACACCTGCACTCTGGGCCAGGGGAACACATCTACTCTGGGTCAGGGGAACACATCTACTCTGGGTCAGGGGAACACATCTACTCTGGGTCAGGGGAACACCTGCACTCTGGGCCAGGGGAACACATCTACTCTGGGTCAGGGGAACACCTGCACTCTGGGCCAGGGGAACACCTGCACTCTGGGCCAGGGGAGCCTAAATACCCTGGGTGTCTGGGGGCAGGGAAACACCGTCGTCCTTGACCAGGCTAACCCCTATACCCTGGGTGCCAGGAGAACACCTTCAGTCTGGGTCCGATGAACCCTTATTCCCAGAGTGCCCGGGGTGCAGCGTCAACCGGAGCCGGGGGAACAGCGTCAGCCGGGGCCGTGGGAACTCCTTTTCACTGCGGGCCTGGGGACCACCGCCGCCGCCCACCTCTAGGGGGCCACAGTCACCTTCCTCCACGGAGTCACAGTCACCTTCCTCCAGGGGGTCACAGTCACCTTCCCCCCAGGGGTCACAGTCACCTTCCCCCCAGGGGTCACAGTCACCTTCCTCCAGGGGACCACCGTAGCTTTCCTCCAGAGGGCCACTGTCACTTTCCTCCAGAGGGCCACTGTCACTTTCCTCCAGAGGGCCACGGTCACCTTCTTCCAGAGGGTCCGATGAACCCTTATTCCCAGAGTGCCCGGGGTGCAGCGTCAACCGGAGCCGGGGGAACACCTTTTCACTGAGGGCCTGGGGACCTCCGCTGCCGCCCACCTCTAGGAAACCTCCGCCGCCGCCCACCTCTAGGGGACCTTCCTCCAGGGGACCACCGTCGCCTTCCTCCTGGGGGCCACCGTCTCCTTCCTCCAGAGGGCCACCGTCACTTTCCTCCAGAGGGCCACCGTCATCTTCCTCCAGAGGGCCTCCGTCACCTTCCTCCAAAGGGCCACCGTCACCTTTCTTCAGGAGGCCTCCGTCACCTTCCTCCAAAGGGCCACCGTCACTTTCCTCCAGAGGGCCACCGTCATCTTCCTCCAGAGGGCCTCCGTCACCTTTCTCCAAAGGGCCACCGTCACCTTTCTTCAGGGGGCCACCGCCCCTATCCTCCAGGGGGCCTCCGCCGCCGTCCTTCTCCAAGGAGCCACCGTCACCTTTTTCCTCCAGGGGGCCACCTCCGCCACCCGGGGACCAGTGAAGGCTTGCCAGCCAAGTAAAGAAGCCACCGAGGACCTGGAGGAAGAGGCAGCAAGCTATAGTGAACACTGTCACCTTACACCCCCGCTTGAGCAGGGCGAGGCATATGCCATCAACAGAAGGGGGTGTGGAGCGGGGGGCGCGGCTCCCCCACCACTTGTAATCATGGTGCAGGTGCTGCAGCTGCTGCTGGAGACGCTGCAGGTGTCTGGCGTTCTCCCAGGCCTCCAGGCACTGGGTCACGCACGCGGCCACCATCAACACAGCCACCGTAACAAATTGAATTATTGTTATTTTTTGCATTTTCTTTGTCTTCACTTCCTTTGTAATTATTAATATGTTTGTCCAGGAGAGTCTTACATATATTATTTTACTCAACAATCATTTTTTTGGAAAGGAGATATACGCACACACGCACACACGCACCTGCACAAAACATGGACACGTCGCAAAATCTTCTGGCCACACCATGTAGGGACTTCTGGCAACATCTGGAAGGGTTCAACTGATTGGAATGTGTTGCAACACTTAAGCTGGCCACACACGTGCAGTTTTAACTGACAGTTATAACTGTTCAGTTAAAACTGTCAGTTAAAAATGCACGTGTGTGGGTATCTCAGTTGCTCATTTCGTCAGTTGAACAGAACTGTACAGTTAAACTGCGACAAATGCAATGTTCCATATTATTAACTGAAAGGAGTAACTGAACTGAGCGTGTGTGGGGATTCGTAACTGTACAGTTCTCAACTTCTCATTTCTACAGGTGGTAGCGGTGAGTGCAGTCTGAGATGGCACATCAGGATCTTTAATATCAGAACATTGATTTCGCCTTAGTAACCACTTTTTGCACCACTGCTTACGCTTCTTAGTTTTCTTTTTTCTATTTGCTTATAGCATTACAAAGAATACACCAAGAGCGACAAGATCGTACTCCTCGGAATCCATGGTAAAACTGAGGGATTGAACTGTGTGTGTGTGTGTGTGTGCATTTCATTTTTAACTGACGTCAGTTTGAACTGTGACAGTTATAACTGAACAGTCATAACTGTCAGTTAAAACTGCACGTGTGTGGCCGGCCTTAGTTCACACTTATAACAACACCTGGTAGTGACTTATGACAACACCTGGTAGTGACTTATGACAACACCTGGTAGTGACTTATGACAACATCTGGTAGTAACGTTTGACAACATCTGGTAGTGACGTATGACAACATTTGGTTGATTACCTGGTTGATGGGGTTCTGGGAGTTCTTCTACTCCCCAAGCCCGGCCCGAGGGCTGGCTTGACTTGTGAGAGTTTGGTCCACCAGGCTGTTGCTTGGAGCGGCCCGCAGGCCCATATACCCACCACAGCCCAGTTGGTCCGGAACGTCTTTTAGAAAACAGTCTAGTTTTCTCTTGAAGATGTCCACGGTTGTTCCGGCAATATTTCCGATGCTCGCTGGGAGGTCGTTGAACAGCCACAGACCTCTGATGTTTATACAGTGTTCTCTGATTGTGCCCATGGCACCTCTGCTCTTCACTGGTTCTATTTTGCATTTTCTTCCATATCGTTCACTCCAGTAGGTTGTTATTTTACTGTGTTGATTAGGGACCTTGCCTTCCAATATTTTCCAAGTGTATATTATTTGGTATCTCTCTCGTCTCCTTTCTAGAGAGTACATTTGGAGAGCTTTGAGACGATCCCAATAATTTAGGCGCTTTATCGCGTCTATGCGTGCCTTATATGTTTTCTGTATTCCCTCAATTTCAGCAATCTCTCCTGCTCTGAAGAGGGAAGTGAGTACTGAGTAGTACTCTAGACGGGACAACACAAATTACTTGAAGAGTACAACCATTGTGATGGGATCCCTGGATTTGAAAGTTCTCGTAATCCATCCTATCATTTTTCTGGCTGACGCAATATTTGCTTGGTTATGCTCCTTAAACGTTAGATCGTCAGACATCTTTATTCCCTAATCTTTGACATGATGTTTACCTATTATGGGCAGATTCGATTGTGTTTTGTACCCTGTATTATGTTTCAGGTCCTCATTTTTGCCGTACCTGA
The DNA here is from genome assembly GCF_040958095.1 of Procambarus clarkii. Lineage (NCBI taxonomy): Eukaryota > Metazoa > Arthropoda > Malacostraca > Decapoda > Cambaridae > Procambarus > Procambarus clarkii. The sequence continues at coordinate 16,657,926 of NC_091172.1, read as the reverse complement.
GTACCTGGAATTTATCGCTGTTAAACATCATGTTATTTTCTGCTGCCCAATCGAAAAATTTGTTGATATCTGCTTGTAATTTTTCCATGTCTTCAGCAGAGGTAATTTTCATGCGGATTTTTGTATCGTCTGCAAAGGACGACACGAAGCTGTGACTTGTATTTTTATAAATATCTGATATGAGATTAAGGAACAGCAGTGGTGGACTGTACCTTGAGGTACAGAGCATTTAACTGCGCTTGGACTTGATATTATTTGATTGACTGTTACTCTTTGTGTTCTGTTCGACAGGAAATTGAGTATCCAGCGTTCTACTTTACCAGTTATTCCCATTGACCTCATTTTGTGTGCAATCACTCCATGATCACATTTGTCGAATGCTTTTGCAAAGTCTGTGTATACTACATCTGCATTTTGCTTTTCTTCTAGAGATTCTGTGATTTTGTCATAGTGATTGAGTAACTGTGACAGACATGATCTTGCCACTCTAAATCCATAGTGTCCTGGGTTGTGTAACTCATTATTTTCCATAAAACTAGAAATTTGATTCCTAATCACTCTTTCGAAAACGTTTATTATGTGTGATGTTAGTGCAACTGGCCTATAATTTTTTGCCAAGGCTTTACTCCACCCCCCCCCTTGTGCAAAAGAGCTATATCTGCAGATTTAAGTGCTTCTGGTATCTCCCCTGTATCTAGGCTCTTTCTTCATATTACGCTGAGTGCTCGCGCTACTGGTACTTTAGATTTCTTTATGAATAACGATATTCCATGAGTCAGGCCCAGGAGCTGAGTGCATGGGCATATTGTCAATTTCTCTTTCAAAGTCTTCCGGGTTTGTGTTAATATCCGTTATATTATCAGCAGCTTGAATGTCATTCATAAAGAAGCTGTCTGGGTCATCAACTTTCATGTTGTTTATTGGTGTGCTAAACATAGCCTCATACTGGCTTCTTAGAATTTTACTAATTTCTTTGTTGTCCTCTGTGTACGTACCTTCAGTTGTAATTAAAGGTTCAATACTGGTGGAGGTTTTTGATTTTGATTTTGCATATGTGAAAAAATATTTTGGATTTTTCTTTATCTTTTGTATAGCTTTCTGTTCCAATTCCATTTCCTCAGCCTTATATGATCGCTTCAACGTTTGTTCTATTTCTACGATCTCCCTGTTTAGGTTTATTTTCCTTGCTTGTGACAGTCGTATCTGCCTAAGCAGTTCCGTTATTTTTTTCCTTCTCCTGTACAGTCGTCTCCGTTCTCTTTCTAGAGTGGTCCTCTTTCTGCCTCTCCTCATAGGCACGTGCTTCAGGCAGACCTTGTATGATTCAGCTGTCAGTTGATCTATTCCCTGTGTGAGAGTTTTGTCGCTTAAGACCATCTCCCATTGAATGGTTGCAATGTCTACATTTATTTTTTCCCAGTCGATCCTCTTATCGACTCACTTACACCTGGTAGTGACTTATAACAGCACCTGGTAGTGACTTATGACAACACCTGGTAGTGATCTATGACAACACCTGGTAGTGTTGTATGACAACACCTGGTAGTGTTGTATGACAACACCTGCTAGTGATGTATGACAACACCTGCTAGTGACTTATGACAAAACCTAGTACACACTTATGACAACACCTGGTAGTGATTTATGTCAACACCCTTTTTTGCAGGTATATTCCTGTGCGGGCCCTAAGCCTCTGGCTGGCCCAAAAAGTGTTGCTTGTTTCTGTTTTACTTGGGCGTTGTATGAGTATTTATGACTCATATGGTCGCTTCAGTAAGACTTGGCCCCATGTGTTTCACAACTTCTGCTCTGTTGAATCTAAGTTGAAATATTAATTGGTTTGTAACTGTGCACTGTGTTAGATAATGTTCCAGTGGTCTGTCGGGCATTTCTCCACAGTGCGGACATTTCTTTTTCCGGAACCTGTAAGCCTATTTACCATGCACATGGGTATCAAAACCTGATGCGATGTAAGTGTACTTCTGTTGTTCTACTGCTCCCTTTCGTCAAACTAAGTGGTTGGTTGAAATCTTGTACCAACCCGCAGATCCTGATGTTGCAACTGCTGTGTTGTGGCCACTGTACATCTTTTGCATTGCTCTGTTTCTAATTACTTTCTTAATCTGTGATAGACTCTGTGGTATGTAAATGTCTACATTTCTTCTCTTAGTTGCAAGTTTTGCAGCTTCGTCTGCAATGTCATTTCCTATTATTCCCACATGACTTGGCACCCAGTTGATAAGTACCCAACGGCCTTGACGTTTGAGGTAGTTTGCATTAATGATATGACATTTGTGATCAGATGGATGTTATCACGTATGTGTTCTTGTTGCAAGGTTCCAATGGCTGTTCTCGAATCTGTATTTATGATAACATGTTGTTAGTGTTCAGCAAAAGCATGTACCAAAGCCTTTTGAATGTCTAGCATCTCTGTTTGTAAAGTCAAGCACCCATTTGAGAGTTTCCAACTATTTACATGTTGTTGTTGTTTAAGATTCGCTACTTGGAACAAAAAGTGTTCCAAGTAGCACGGGCTATAGTGAGCCCGTTGAACTATTTACAGAGTTTCCTGCTATAACTGCAGCTCCGGTTTCTTGTCCCTGCTGGTGTAATGATCCATCTGTGAAGTATGTGAAGCTGTCAGATGCCAAGTTTGCTTCTATATGCATCTGTGTAATATCACGTAGCAGATGCGGATTTGCTAATTCTTTTTTTCCCTTCAAGAACTATAATCTTAAAGTCTGCTGGCGGAGATTCCCAAGGGGCTTGCATAACAAAGTCTGCATGTATATCGTCGACACCTCTCTCAGTGATTGTGTTTGTTACATCAAATGTATTGATGGTGTTTATCGCACAATGGGTCCACCTGTTGCTATTGGAGGCTCTTCTGTCCAGAGTTAGTGCTCCAGTGATTATATCTTTAAGTGAACTGATTCTGAGTCTAGTCAATATCTGGATCAACATGAATTCAGTACAACGTATTAATACATACATAGACACATATCACAAATAAACATATTAAACGGCCGATGCACGTTTAATATGTTTATTTGTGATGTGTGTCTATGTATGTATTAACACGTTGTACTGAATGGGTTGAGAATAACTTGAGTTACCTCATCCCTTTGTGTGTATTTTACCTCAATAAACTTATTTAAATTTCAATTTCAATTTCAATTCAATGCAGCAATCCTTTTAACCCATATTTCAATCGACGTTAGCTTGGTTTCTAGTCTTAGGTTTAGTATTTTAGTCCATTTGGGGGCTCCTGTTACGACTCGCATTGCATTGTTTTGCATAACCTCAACGTTTGCCCACTGACCAGGAGAAAGAGTGAGTAAGGCAGGCGCAGCATAATCAACTAGGGAACGAACGGCGTGTATGTAAAACATTCTTAACACTTTGTGTCCTGCTCCTAGACGGGGCCCTGTGATTGTTCTCATTATATATACAGTCGAAGTGATGGTATTTATTTACGTGTATATTTACCTAAATTTACCCAAGGGACACTAACTATCTAGTGGCTTCGACGGGGACAGAAAGCCGGAGGCTTATTAAAAGTCCCACCAGTTATCCTAATTATATTTTCTAGATAGATTTTGTCATTTACGGCTTCAGCGGGTAGGCGGTTTCATGGGTTTATAACCTTCTGGGTGAAAACACCTCTCGTTTTCAGCCCTACTTGTGAGGACATACTCTCCAACACTATATCTGTGATTGTCCTGTTATCAGTGACTTCAGACCAAACGGTATGAGGTACTTTGAGCTCTGTAATTATTTCATACACTCAGGAATATTGGAAGATATTCTTTTGCTTCACCCAAATTTTGCTAATGGAGGCTAATAACTCAGCCTTACTTTTCTTGTGGGTTCCAAGGGGTTGTCATAGCCAGGGGGTGGTACTGGAGGACGAGCTCCCATGACCTATAAAATACTCCTATACGGCATGCGTCTCCAATAGCCTCTGACAACCAAGTCCAACTCCTGGCCTGCACGTCTGGCGGAACTGCTTTTACCGACAGGAGAAGGGGCGAGGGGATGCCTATGGCGCCTTAAAACCAGCTGCTCCGGGTAGATGGGACTCGATAGCCTGGGAAGGCAGCCCATCTAGTGGAAGGAAAACCCTGATTTTAAACCTCCGCTGCCTTGCGGCCATACCCCTTTATTGGGAAAGGCTTCAGGAGTCAACCTCGAGGAAAATTCCGAAGTTGGAGCCCCTAAGGCAGTTCGTTGTTCATGTCGACCTCGTTCTGGCAGCTCCTGCGACGTTGCTGGAACCATGTGTTTTGGCATTTGCTTTTCTATTGGATAATTTCAGCAACGTGGAGAGGGTGGGACCTGCTGCATGGGTAACAGCTTCTCCATATCTACCTACCCAGGCTTTGCGCCCTGTCAGGGCGAAACTCCATAGTCTTCCGAGACTGAGGGATGCCTACTACTTTTCTTGTTCTCTCCTGATTCCTTGTGTGACTAGCTGTCCTGTGAGGTAGGGATGTTGGATGAGCTTGTAGCTGGTTTTTGATCTACACTGTGTGGTCATTCATACAGAATAGAGAAGCAGCACATTGCTCTGTATACCTAAGCTTGTTAAAAAAAGTACATTGTTTGAGAGGAGTTTTCTAGAAACTGGTAGGAAGTAATTATAATATATTGTTACTATGATTCAGTGTTTACCTCTTGTGAAAATCGTGAAGTTGTTGTTTAGTCAAAGTTGATTTGTTTTTTGTATTGAGGCTGGTATTCTCTCTCCTGATTCCATGTATGACTAACCATACTGTGAGATGGGAGTATAAGATGAACTTATAGCTAGTTTTTTATCTACACTGTAATCATTCATATAGAATAGGGCAGCTGCACACTGCTGTATATACCTAAGCTTCCTAATAAAAAAAATCAGTAATAAAGGTTTTAAATTATAGTTTGTATTACCAGTATTATCCTTATTTAATCATGTTAACCATCGATCATTAAGATCTCATATTGATATGTAATAGTCATATTTCTTTTGTATCATCAATTAAATTCTTCATTATGTCTCAATTTTTCACTTCTTTGGGTATACAGTACAAATGATAGGATAAAGAAACATCAGAAATATTTGTTTCATTATATATTTTATTTAAATAACTGCATCAATATTTTTACAGCTAGCAGGATTTTTTTTTTACTCACAGGTGTACTTACCTAGTTAAAAAAAATAGGTTTATTATTAAACACACACACAGCCAAATTGTGTAACAGAGGAAGAGGGCTTAGACTCACATTTGTTCAATGCTACGTGTAGAGGAATCAGCCAAGCGATGGACCTCATCACATAATGATAAATTTAAACCATCGATGTTAGGCCAAGACTACTCAAAGGCAAAAGGATCTTCAGTCTGTAGTGTGCATACAGAAAACAAAACAGTACTGTAGAACATGCAACACAATAAGTGTTGAATAAAAATGAAGCAAAAAATTATGTTAGGTAAGGATTTGTCATAGTTAAAATTTAATAATATCTGGAAAAACTGTTGTAATTAATGGAATATGAAGGCGTATAAATTGTAAGGTTAGGGTTAAGTTAGGATGGGATGGGTTGGTCTAGGTTGTGTTGGGTAACGTTAGGCTGGGATAAGTTGGGTTGGGCTAGGTTGTGTTGGGTAAGGTTAGGCTGGGATAAGTTGGGTTGGGCTAGGTTGTGTTGGGTAAGGTTAGGCTGGGATAAGTTGGGTTGGGCTAGGTTGTGTTGGGTAAGGTTAGGCTGGGATAAGTTGGGTTGGGCTAGGTTGTGTTGGGTAAGGTTAGGCTGGGATAAGTTGGGTTGGGCTAGGATAGGTAGCTTGACATTGAGTCAGGTTCGTTCTCAACTCACAATCGAGAATTCAGAGTTCGAGACCAGAGCGGGACAGAAATGGTTGGGCACATTTCCTATCACCTAATGCACATGTTCACCTAGAAGTAAGTGGGTACCCAAGGGTTAGTCAGCTTGTGGAGTTCCATCTTTGGGAGGGTCAGTAATTTGACCTTTGGGAGGGGGAGGACCTCGATATAAGCCTAACATGTATATATATTCTCTGGCTGCCTGTCCCCGGCACAATGAATTATTATATAACAAACATTTTAGCTTGAGAGTCTCGTCAAGAAGAGATCTTCGTGTTAACTATATATGCATTCTCTGCTTGAAACTTGTAGTAAATATGTCTTTTATGATATTATAATTTGTTTTATCATAGTAAGATATTATATCAGTGGTTATTAAGTAAATAAACACAGGTGAACATGAAACATGAGAGAAGGTGATGATCCCGGGCTGGTGGGAGCATTTACTATCACCAAATGCCTCTGTTCACCTAGTAATAAGTATAGCTAGGGGTGTACCTTAGCTATACATACCCATTTTTAATTTATTTTGTCTGGTTTTATTTTGAAATTAAATCTGGGTGAGATATAACAGAAAAATATGCTGCACAAATGATGTTAGGTAATGAATGGTAAGGGTAAAACTTCAAAAAAAAATTGCCATTGAATACTTAGGCCTATAATTATGACAATAAGGACTATTATGGTCCTTTTTATGCAGGGATATTCCTATGCGGGCCCTAAGCCTCTGGCTGGCGCACTAAGTGTTGCGTGTTTCTGTTTTACTTTGGCGAAGTATGAGTATTTATGATTTGAAGTAATTACAGAGCTCAAAGTACCTTATACCATTTGGTCTGAAGTCACTGACAACAGGGTAATCACAGATATAGTGTTGGAGAGTGCGTCCTCTCAAGTAGGACTAAAAACCGATGTTTTTTCACCCCTCAGGGTTATAAACCCATGGAACCGCCTACCCGCTGAAACTGTAAATGCCAAAATCCAACTAGAAAATATCGTTAGGACAATTGTCGGGACCTTTAACAAGCAGCCGGCTTTCTGTCCTCGTCGAGGCCACTAGATAGTTAGTGGCCCTTGGGTAAATTTAGGTAAATATATACATAGATAAATACCATCGCTTCTCAAATCTTGGGAGCGACTAGGAAAGCCACACAATATCTCTTAGAATTACGTTGGTAAACAAAAAATATGCCATATTTATTTTCTGCAATGTTGATGCTGACTGGAGAAGTTGAAAAAGAAAACATAGTTTTACGTATATTAATACTTATACTAAATATACTAATTTTACAAGAAAATTCGACGTAAATAGGTGGCAAAGGGAATTGTCAGGGGAAAGCGCCAAGCCATTACGATATATAGCACTTGGAAGTGGGGGTCAGAATAAGGATGAGGGATTGGACGGGAGGGAAGGAATGGTGCCCAACCACTTGGACGGTCGGGGGATTGAACGCCGACCTGCATGACGCGTGACCGTCGCTCTACCGTTCAGCCCAAGGGATTGTGAAATAGGTGGCAAGTGAAAATGGATACCCTCCTATATGCCAGCGTCGTGATTGGCTACAGCTGTAAGGTGAAAAGTGTTACTTTCTCTCTGATCGGCCAAACGAAAAGCCTTAGTGACATTTAGCGAGACTTAAGTGAAGTTGCTAAAATCTTCGTTAGTACATCCTTCTGAATTGGACGTAGGAACGTTCTTAGGCAATATTTAAGAACCTTCGAAGCACAGTTACTTACGAAGAAATACGTGGAGTTTCGTGAATCTAGGTCCTGGTAGGGAGTGAGGAAAACAGCTGGTAGGGACTCATGGCAACACCTGTTAGGCACTTTTGGCAACATATCTGGTAGGAAGTAATGGCAAAAACTATTAGAGACTTTTACCAACACCTGGTAACATTTTATGGACTCTGGCAGAACACACTTCGGGACTCCGTGACACCATCAACATGGGTTCAGGGAAGGTAAATCTTGCCTCACTGGGTTAATAGAACTCTACGATCAGGTGACAAAGATTAACCAAGAAAGAGAAAGATGGGTGGACTGCATTTTCTTGGACAGCCGGAAATTCTTTGACACAATACCCCATAAGAGGCTATACTGTGGTGCATAAGTTGGAGAAAGAGGCAAGAGCAACTGGTAGGGTGCTACAGTGGATAAGGGAGTGCCTAAGCAATAGGAAGCAGAAAGTTACTGTGAGGGGGTGAGACCTGAAATTGGTATGAAGTCACAAGCGGAGTCTCACAAGGTTCTTTACTCGCATCTATCTTGCTCCTGATATACGTAAATGATCTCCCGGAGGGTATAGACTCATTCTTCTCAATTTTGCTGATGATGTCAAAATTATGAGAAGGATTAAGACAGAGGACAGCATGAGTCTTCAAGAATACCTGGACAAACTGAAGGATTGCTCCAACAAATGGTTGTTAGAGTTTAACCCGAGCAAATGTAATGCAATGAAGATAGGTGTAGGGAGCAGAAGGCCAGTTACAAGGTATCATTTGGGAGATGAAATACTTCTAGAATCAGAGAGAGAAAGACCTGGGTGTTGATATCATGTTAGACCTGTCCCCTGAAGCACCTCAAAAGGATAACCTCAGTGGCATGTGCCAAGTTGGCCAACATAAAAACGGCCCTTAGAAACTTGTGTAAGGAATCATTCGGAAACTTGAATACCAACCCTGGAGTATGCAACTCAAGCATGGAGTCCATATCTCGTCAAGTTTAAAACTAAATTGGAGAAGGCTTAGAAGTTTGCCACCAAACTAGTGCCCGAACTGAGGGGGCAAGAGCTATGAGGAGAGGCTACGGGGATTAAGCCTCATGTCGCTGGAAGACAAAATAGTTAGGAGGGACATGATCACCATATACAAGATTATGAAAGGAAATGATAGGGTAGATAAAGATAGCATATCTTACACAAGAGGGCACACACACTAGGGGACATAGGTGGAAATTGAGTGACCAAATGAGCCACAAAGACATTAGAAATAATTTGTTTAGTGCCAGAGTTGTTAATAAATGGAATGTATTAGGAAGTGTCGTGGTGGAGGCTGACTCCATACACAGTTTAAGTTTAAATATGATAAGAACATAAGAACAAAGGTAACTGCAGAAGGCCTATCGGCCCATACTAGGCAGCTCCTATTTATAAGCACCCAATCTCACTCATATACTTGTCCAACCCACGCTTGAAACAATGGAGGGACCCCACCTCCACCACGATATGCGGTAATTGGTTCCACAAATCAACAACCCTGTTACCGATCCAGTATTTACCAGAGTCTTTCCTAAATCTAAACTTATCCAATTTATATCCATTGTTTCGTGTTCTGTCTTGTGTTGATACTTTTATTACCCTATTAATATTCCCTTTGTTATGTCCAGTAATCCAATTGTAAATCTCTATCATGTCATCCCTAGCTCTTCGCCTTTCCAATAAATGCAATTTAAGCTTTGTTAATCTTTCTTCATAAGAAAGATTTCTAATTTGGGAAATTAACTTTGTCATCCTAAGCTGTACACGTTCAAGTGAATTTATATAAATTCAATAGTACGGCGACCAAAACTAAATTGTATAATCTAAATGGGGCCTAACCAGAACAAGATATAGCTGACGAACACTACCAGGTGTCTTGTTACTAAAGCTTCGATTAATAAATCCCAGTGTCCTATTTGCCTTATTGCGAACATTTATGCATTGATCCTTTGGGTTTAAATTTTTACTAATCATAACTCCCAGATCCCTCTCGCAATCCGACTTCGCAATCTCAACACCATCTAACTTGTATCTTGTAACTCTATCATCATTACCTAGCCTCAAAACTTTACATTTATCAGCATTAAACTGCATCTGCCAAACCTTTGACCTTTTCAAAACCCTATCTAGATCAACTTGAAGTGATAGTGAGTCTTCTTCCATGTTAATTTCCCTGCCAATTTTTGTATCATCGGCAAATTTGCAAATGTTGCTACTCAAACCTGAATCTAAATCATTTATATATATTATAAACAACAGAGGTCCCAGGACAGAGCCTTGAGGCACTCCACTTACAACATTTTCCCACTCTGACTTAACCCTATTTATACTAACTCTCTGTTTCCTTTGGTATAGCCATGCCCTAATCCAGCTTAATATAGCACCCCCAATACCATGAGCCTCTATCTTTTTAATCAGTCTTTCATGTGGCACTGTATCAAAAGCTTTGCTAAAGTCAAGGTACACAACATCACAATCCTTATCACTATCAACTGCCTCAACTATGTCGGAATAAAAAGATAACAAATTTGTTAAACATGAACGGCCATTTGTAAAACCACGTTGCGACTCATTTATTAATTTATGTTTTTTCAAGATGAACACGAATTTTATTTGCTATTAGGGAAATGAATGGATATCGAGGGCACTTGGTGTCAATTGCCGGCTGGAAAGATATTGCAAATCAAATGCAATATCTTTCATAGACAACTGGGAACACTTCTATGGAAGAAATGAAATGTATGCTCGTGATGGGGTGCATCTATCGAGAGCTGGGGTTGTTGCTGTTGCGAACTCGCTAGAAGAAGTGGTTAGAGGTGTTTGTTTGGGTTTAAACTGTTAGTAGATAGAGGTATGGGAATTGATTTGGAGGAAGGAGGTAATAAAAGTATGTGTTTGTGGGAGAAAGGAATTGGCAAAACGATCAGGGAAAGAGAAGGTCCGCAAAATAACAATTCACTTAGGGTATATTGCACTAACAGTAGAAGTCTAAGAAATAAAATTAACGAATTAAATGCTCTTGTCTGCACAGAAAAAAATAGATATTATTGCACTTACCGAAACGTGGATGAATGTAGAAAATAGAGAACTATTAGCTGAATATCAAATATATGGATTTAAACTATTTCACACAGATAGATATATTAGACGAGGAGGTGGAGTAGCCATATATGTTAGGGATAATTTGAAATGTAGTCTCAAAGAGGGAATCAAAACAGAGCCACACACAGAAACTATTTGGATTGAATTAAACGAAAAAGCTAATAATATTATAATAGGAGTAATATATAGGCCACCAAATTTAGACAGAATGGAAGCAAAGCATCTATGGGATGAAATATCTAGAGCATCTAGATCTAACAGTATTTATGTCATGGGTGACTTTAATTTTAGCGGAATAAACTGGTTGAACAAAACAGGGAATAGTGAAGCAGAAGATTTTCTAGAATTAATTGACGATTGCTTTCTTACGCAACACATTAAGGAACCAACACGGGAAAATAATATTTTAGATTTAGTGTTAACTAACAGGGAAACGCAAATTAATGACATCGAAATAGGGAGTGAGCTAGGGAGCAGTGATCACAAAGAAATCAGATTTAGCATAGAATGGAATAGACCAGTAGGAGAAAATTCTGTTAAAGTGCCAGATTTTCGAAAAGCTGATTTTAATAGCCTAAGAAATTTTTTGGGTCAAATTGATTGGAAAGGCTTGGGTATGGGGTGTGGGCCGGTCTTGGAGCGAGACATGAACCCAGCGATAGGTGACTTAAATGGGGATTTCGATGTGGATTCAATATATAACTTATTTAAGAATATTCTAAACAAAGCACAGGAACGTAGTATACCATACAAATTGAATAGATCGTATACTAATGACCCAAAGTGGATAACAAAGAATTTGAAGAACCTTATAGGTAAAAAGAGAGCTTGGTACAAAAGGATTAAAAATGGGGAGGTCACTTTAGAACAGGAATTCGTACAACTGGTTAGAAATGTTAAAAAAGAGATAAGGAAAGCAAAAAGAAACTATGAAGTTCGCATAGCAGGGCAAGCAAAGACAAATCCTAAAGGGTTTTTTCAGTTATATCGTACTAAGACTAGGGAAAGGATAGGTCCATTAAAAACTGAGACAGGTCAAATAACAGATAGTGATGAAGAGATGAGTAGTATTTTTAATAAATATTTTGTATCTGTATTTACTAAAGAGGAACTTAACAATATGCCTTCAGCCGAACAAGTCTATGTGGGTGGGGACGAGGACAGGTTGACGAGTTTAGCAGTTACCAGGGAGGATGTTCTTAAACAAATAGTAAAACTCAAACCAAACAAATCCCCAGGGCCGGATGAAGTGTTTGCTAGGGTGCTTAAAGAATGCAAAGAGGAGCTTTGTGACCCACTGTCAACCATATTTAATAAATCAATAGAGTCAGGCAGAGTGCCAGAGTTTTGGAAAGTTGCTAATGTGATACCAGTTTTTAAGAAAGGAGATAGATCACTTGCGTCTAACTATCGACCAATTAGCCTAACGTCTATTGTGGGAAAGTTACTCGAATCTATAATAGCAAATAAAATTCGTCTTCATCTTGAAAAGCATAAATTAATAATTGAGTCGCAACATGGTTTTATAAATGGCCGTTCATGTTTAACAAATTTGTTATCTTTTTATTCTAGCATTGTTGAGGCAGTTGATAGTGGTAAGGATTGCGATGTTGTATACCTTGACTTTAGCAAAGCTTTTGATACAGTGCCACATGAAAGACTGATTAAAAAAATAGAGTCTCATGGTATTGGGGGTGCTATATTAAGCTGGATTAGGGCATGGCTATACCAAAGGAAACAGAGAGTTAGTATAAATGGAATCAAGTCAGAGTGGGAAAATGTTGTAAGTGGAGTGCCTCAAGGCTCTGTCCTGGGACCTCTGTTGTTTATAATATATATAAATGATTTAGATTCAGGTTTGAGTAGCAACATTTGCAAATTTGCCGATGATACGAAAATCGGTAGGGAAATTAATTCGGAGGAGGACTCACTATCACTTCAAGTTGATCTAGATAGGGTTTTGAAATGGTCAAAGGATTGGCAGATGCAGTTTAATGCTGATAAATGTAAAGTTCTGAGGTTAGGTAATGATGATAGAGTTACAAGATACGAGCTAGATGGTGTTGTGATTGCGAAGTCGGATTGCGAAAGGGATCTGGGAGTTATGATTAGTAAGAATTTAAAACAAAAGGATCAATGCATAAATGTTCGTAATAAGGCAAATCGGACACTTGGATTTATTAATCGCAGCGTTAGTAACAAGACACCTGGTGTGGTTCTCAAGCTATATCTTGCTCTAGTTAGGCCCCATTTAGATTATGCAGTTCAGTTTTGGTCGCCATATTATAGAATGGATATAAATTCACTTGAACGTGTCCAGCGTAGGATGACTAAGTTAATTCCCCAAATTAGAAATCTTTCATATGAAGAAAGATTAACAAAGCTTAAGTTGCATTCACTGGAAAGGCGAAGAGTTAGGGGTGACATGATAGAGGTTTACAAGTGGATGAATGGACATAACCGGGGGGATATTAATAGGGTATTAAAAGTATCAACACAGGACAGAACACGAAACAATGGATATAAATTGGATAAGTTTAGATTTAGGAAAGACTTGGGTAAATACTGGTTCAGTAACAGGGTTGTTGATTTGTGGAACCAATTGCCGCGTAACATTGTGGAGGTGGGGTCCCTCGATTGTTTCAAGCACGGGTTGGACAAGTATATGAGTGGGATTGGGTGGTTATAGAATAGGAGCTGCCTCGTATGGGCCAATAGGCCTTCTGCAGTTACCTTTGTTCTTATGTTCTTATTATCGATTCAAGTAACTTTCCCACAATAGACGTTAAGCTAATTGGTCGATAGTTTGACGCAAGTGATCGGTCTCCTTTCTTAAAAATTGGTATCACATTAGCAACCTTTGATGACTCTGGCACTCTGCCTGACTCTATTGATTTATTAAATATGGTAGACAGTGGCTCGCAAAGCTCCTCTTTGCATTCTTTAAGCACCCTGGCAAACACTTCATCCGGCCCTGGGGATTTGTTTGGTTTGAATTAAACTATTTGTTTGATTACATCCTCCCTGGTAACTGCTAAATTAGTCAACCTGTCCTCGTCCCCAACCACATAGACATGTTCGGCTGAAGGCATATTGTTAAGTTCCTCTTTAGTAAATACAGATATAAAATATTTATTATTAAAAATACTACTCATCACTTCATCATTATCTGTTATTTGACCTGTCTCAGTTTTTAATGGACCTATCCTTTCCCTAGTCTTAGTACGATATAACTGAAAAAACCCTTTAGGATTTGTCTTTGCTTGCCCTGCTATGCGAACTTCATAGTTTCTTTTTGCTTTCCTTATCTCTTTTTTAACATTTCTAACCAGTTGTACGAATTCCTGTTCTAAACTGACTTCCCCATTCTTAATCCTTTGGTACCACGCTATCTTTTTACCTATAAGTTTCTTCAGATCCTTTGTTATCCACTTTGGATCATTAGTATTCTATCTATTCAATTTATATGGTATACTACATTCCTGGGCTTTGCTTAGAATATTATTAAATAGGTTATATTTTGAATCCACATCGAAATCCCCATTTAAGTCACCTATCGCTGGGTTCACGTCTAGCTCCAAGACCGGCCCACACCCCATACCCAAGATTTTCCAATCTACTTGACCCAAAAAATTATTAGGGTATTGAAATCAGCTTTTCGAAAATCAAGCACTTTAACAGAATTTTCTCCTACAGATCTATTCCATTCTATGCTAAATCTGATTTCTTTATGATCACTGTTCTCTAGCTCACTCCCTATTTCGATGTCCTTAATTTGTGTTTCCCTGTTAGTTAACACTAAATCTAAAATATTATTTTCCCGTGTTGGTTCCTTAATGTGTTGAGTAAGAAAGCAATCGTCAATTAATTCTAGAAAATCTTCTGCTTCATTATTCCGTTTTGTTCACCCAGTTTATTCCACTAAAATTAAAGTCACCCATGACATAAATACTGTTAGATCCAGATGCTCTAGATATTTTATCCCATTGATGCTTTGCTTCCATTCTGTCTAAATTTGGTGGCCTATATATAACTCCTATTATAATATTATTTGCTTTTTCGTTTAATTCTATCCAAATAGTTTCTGTGTGTGGCTCAGTTTTGATTCCCTCTTTGAGACATTTCAAATTCTCTGTAACATATATGGCTATTCCCCTTCCTCGTCTAATATATCTATCTGTGTGAAATAGTTTAAGTCCATTTATTTGCTATTCAGCTAATAGTTCTCTATTTTCTACATTCATTCACGTTTTGGTAAGTGCAATAATATCTATTTTTTTTCTGTACAGACAAGAGCATTTAATTCGTTTGTTTTGTTTCTTAGACTTCTACTGTTAGTGTAATATACCCTAAGTGAATTGTTATTTTGAGGCCTTTCTCTTTCCTTGTTCATTTTGCCAATTCCTTTCTCCCACAAACACATACTTTTATTACCTCCTTCCTCCAAATCAATTCCCATACCATTATCTACTAACAGTTTAAACCCAAACAAACACCTCTAACCGCTGGTTCCAACGAGTTCGCAACAGCAACAACAACCCTCAATAAATGCACCCCATCCCGAGCATACATTTCATTTCTTCCATAGAAATGTTCCCAGTTGTCTATGAAAGATACTGCAATTGATTTGCATTTGATTTGCAATATCTTTCCAGCCGGCAATTGACACCAAGTGCCCTCGACATCCATTCATTTCCCACTCCCTTTCTTGGAAGAATGCCACATATGATCGGGATTCCTCCCTTGCTCCTAACTAATTCTATTGCTGTCTTGAATCTCTGTATTAGTTCCTCACTCCTTACGCGTCCAACATCATTACCCCCTGCACTAATACAAATATTGGGTTTGTTCCCATTTCCCGTCATAATATCATTCATGTTTCCAACAATATCACCAATTCCAGCTCCCGGATAGCAAACCCTTAACCTGTTCCCCCTATCTCTGGCACAAAACGTTCTGTCTAAATACCTCACCTGGGAATCTCCCACAACCAAAATTCGCTTCATTACTCCCTTTTCCTTTTGAGCAGTTTGAGGGACCTGAGCTTCAATGCTCCTCGTTGCTTTGCCCTTGCGTCTTCGTTGAACTACAGGTTCACCACAGCACTCGTCCTCTAACAAGTCAAATGCGTTAGAAGTCCTTAGGCTATTAGGTGTCGGTTTTGCCAATGTCTTCTTAAGATCCCTGTCCTTTACAACTGGCCAAGACGAGGTCTTTTTAATACTGATCTCCTTTGTTTCTTCCTGATGTTGTTTCAGTTGTTGTACCTCCTCCCGTAGGGAATCCAACTCTGTCCTCAGAGCTCCAACTAGATTCATCAGTTCCTTCACTAATCCTTCCATTATTGCTGTAATAATATTACTACAATCGGAGCTCCAGCTAACACACCCTCTCACAGTGACTGTCTGCGCCTGACAGTGAATTGTTCTGCTTACCTGACCAGAAATTGAAAGGTAAGTGAGAGTAATATATGCAATAACCGTCAGTGAGTCATTTAATAATACAGGCAGAGAATGAGCATCTTTTCAATGTTAGCGGGAAATAGGATGTCGACAGTTTGTGACGTTATGTGACACTAGCGGACATCGTAACGTTACTTGAGTTGCTGCAGTCGTCAGAGGTGGACGTGCGATTCAGCATCTTAGGAATATTGAAGAATATGGCTCTGGATGAAGTGTTTGAGTGATGGTTACGGTGCATAACTGTTGAGGAAGCTGCCAGGGGTGAGATGCATGTTTCATCTCTGTATTTATGAAGATTTGGAGACAATCTGAAGCCTAGTGGTGGTCGTACCTATGTGGAATTCTAAATCGTGGTATCCTCAGGTGGAAGAGGATAAGCAGGTGTCTTTGAGTGGAGCCTGCCAGGCAACTGTGTGAGCTCAAGTCAGGAGCAGAAGAGCTGTGAGGCAGACAGTAAGTGACTTTGTTGGACATCTTATAGGATGCTTTCTTGGGAGCGCTGGAGTTGAGCGTCCCCATGCTACGAATTCTGCGGTAAGCTCATTTATCAGTTGTTATAGTGGTTTCCTGTGCGTGATTGTGTGCCCAGCGATTATGGCAAGTGTTTATGTATGTAGGATATATATTTTTAATCAGACAATGAGCTAAAATAAGCAGTTAGAGATAAGAGAACATGCTGGAGGGAGGAGTGGTACATCTTCTCACGTGGGAGGTCAGTGGACAACTGAGAGGCGAAGGCCCCCAGCGTCCCGACTGAGGCATAGACCCCAGCGTCGCGTCAAGACATGTTTCCTGTGTGGACTTGCCCAGGACAGGGCAAGTCTAACTAACTAACTAACCCACTAACCCACTACGGTTAGACCGGCGCGGAGTGGTGTCGGAGGGCGAGATTTAGTGCTGGCATATAAGTTTATTAGTTACGTTTTGATAGAAAAACATTTTATTGGCATAATAATGGAATTGCAGGGATGTCTGGGAGGAAGTTAACTGGAGGAACTTCGAGGCTGGAGAAGAAGAAAGGAATGCTGAACTCTGAGGTAAAGCAGAACTCCATGGTGTGGAGTGGAACTTTAAGCTCTGTAGAGGGAGCGACACGTTTCTTTGTGGATCCGGTGGAAGAGCTTCACTGATGTTGGGGCAGGACTTCATGTGCAGCAGATTTGGGAGAACGGCAGAAGTACCATACCTGATTTTTGGAGGACCCAGAAGTATGTTAGTGGTAGTGGACCTCAAGAAATAGAACGGACGATCATCTGGACACATAAAGGTATGAGGGGGAGTGCTTGATTGCTTATTCGCACGTAAGACGCAGTGTAAGGGAAGAGATTGATTTATTTTTCGTTGGGATACTTATGCAGATGTTCCAGGTATTTCAGCCCCAAACAGATATGGATATTCTTTTATGGTCGAAGATATATTATAATTGTGCCAAGTATTTCAGCCCTAAATAGTAAGGGGGCAGTATGTTGTGAGCCAAGAGTCATGCAGCAGCCTGATATAGGTAGTTGGTGACATGATCTTGGAGTTCTAACGGTTGGTAGCAGCCTAGAGTTGTATAGTAATATTATATTATATTCATATCTTTTTTTGTGTATATTTTATGTATAAAATGTTCGTTAACAGCTGGTCTTTGCTCTGGTGAGGTTTCCCAGAAAGTGAGAGAGAGAGAGAGAGAGTCACGGATGCAGATAGGGTAACAGTGGACAATAATTCACTAAAAGAGAATTTAGGAGATCATCCCAAACAAGGAGAGAGTGGGGAGTCACGGCGGCTCGAGTAGGGTGTGTACTCAAGACAACGAGGCCAGTTTAGGAACCGCACCCCTAAATAAAGGTAACGCTGAATCCCCTTTCCAAGATCAAGAAGCATACAGGGTGATCTGCCATGTAATTGCAAGTACTCCAGTGTCCATTGCTGGTCGACTGACGGTAGCAGAAGTGTGGTTGCCGAGGTCGGCTGATTTTATATCAGGGAGTGGTTGGGGTATTAGTTTGCCTGTATGCAAGTAACAGTCTGGTGCAATAACCAGCTCTCTTTTTGGTAAAATCCCCAACCTCCCTCGATAGTGAGTACACACACTCACCTCGCCTTGCACCACACATACACCTTTTAGTGCCTCGTGGCTGAGTGGACAGTGCTCTGAGGTCCTAATCCTAAGGGCCCGGCTTCGATCCCCGGCAGAGGCAGAAACAAACGGGCTGAGTTTCTTTCACTCTGATGCATATGTTCACCTAGCAGTAAATAGGTACCTGGGAGTTAGACAGCTGTTACGGGCTGCTTCCTGGGTGGGGGGGGGGGGTGTAAAAAAAAGGAGGCCTAGTCGAAGACCGGGCCGCGGGCACGTTTAGTCACGAAATCATCTCAAGATAGCCTCAAGAAGGACGGAAAGGTTGGGCACATGGTGTATTTCTACACTGTCAAAATGCCTTTGATACAGTTTAATAAAACGAGTTAGCTACACAAGCTCGGGAGGCCGGCGGGAGTAAGCGGAAAATCATTACCATGGGTAAAGAACGCCCTGAGAGACAGGAATCAGAGAGAAATAATGATGGGGCGAGAATTGAGGCCGAGCACTGGTAACCAACGGAGTACCTCAAGGATCACTCCTTGAATCACTACTATTTCTCACCAATATAAAGGACCTAACTACATCGTATGTCGATATTTGCGGACGATGCAAAATTAATATGAAGAGATGTGACAGATGAGGACCGTAAGCTTCTCCAAGACGACTTAAACAAGCCTCGAAGCTGTA
The DNA here is from genome assembly GCF_040958095.1 of Procambarus clarkii. NCBI lineage: Eukaryota > Metazoa > Arthropoda > Malacostraca > Decapoda > Cambaridae > Procambarus > Procambarus clarkii. Next base: position 16,638,992 of record NC_091172.1, on the reverse strand, counting down.
CGAAAAGTTGTTACTGGAGTTCAACACAAGCAAGTGCAAGATGATGGGAACGGAGACAAGTAACAGGAAACCAAAAGGACCCAACAGGAGACCAAAAGGACCCAACAGGAGACCAAAAGGACCCAACACAGTAAAGGGAAACTACCTTGATCCAGTCACTAGGAAGAAACCTGGGAAGGGGAGCGAACTATCAGGAGAAATAGCCAAGCCATTATGACTAAATATAGTACTTGGAAGGGATCAGGATTAGGATTTCGGACGGGATGGGGAGGAAGGAATGGTGCCCAACCACTTGGACAGTCGGGGATTGAACGCCGACCTGCATGAAGCGAGAACGTCGCCCTACCATCTAGCCCAAGTAGCTGGATGGTAGGACATAACACCAAACCTAACTCCCAAAGCTCATATAAATAGGGTAACGTCAGGACCATACTCTACACTAGCGAAAGTTAGAACATCATTCGGAAACCGACATAAGGAGGCATTTAGATCACTATATACCACCTACGTGAGAACATTTTTAGAGTATGTCGCCCCATTGTGGTCCTCCCCCCCCCCATGAAAAGAACATAAGGAAACTCGAAATGGTTCAGAAGTTAGCAGCGAGGTTTGTCCCATGATGGCGAGGGATGGATTAAGAAGTGCGATTGAAGGAATTAAAAATGACTACACTAAAAAAATGGAGACAGTAGGAAGACATGATATAGACGTATAAAATACTGATGTTGACAGAGTAGACAAAGAGGAAATGTTCACAATGTAAAGCAATAGTACAAGAGGACATGGAAGGAAGTCTAAGTACTCAGATGAGTCATGGAGATGTTAGAGATATTTTTACTGTAAGAGTAGTGAGGAAATAGGAATGACCAAAAGGAGCCGGTTGTAGAAGCTCGATCTGACAAGCACAAATGGGCGAGAACACACCAGTCCCCGCATCCCATCTCCCCCATTGCAGACCCTCCCTACCCCCCTCCACACCCCACAACCACACTCCCCACCCCGTCCCTCAATACCAGGGCTACTATCTCCTCACTGCCGCTATCCACGATGTAAGCCTGGTCAATATCTAAACACCAGATCTAAGTGAGACTGCACAAAAGGCAGTTAGCTTCAAAATTATGATTGAGTACTCATCTTGGCCAGGCGCTAGTTCTCCTGTTTGCCTTGTCCCTCGCTCACTTCCCTGCCTGTTTGTCAACCTGCCCTCCTGTAAAGAACGTCACATTTGATCGTATACGTTACATAAGGCCAACAATTGTCTTACTAGAAAATGGAAGCGGCTCGCGAAAGTGACGTAGTCCCGTTTTCTGTTTTGGGTTCTCTGGTAGGTTACGAGAGGACGCTTTAAATTAACCGTTTTCTTGACGTTAGGAAACCTTAGGACGGGCTGCTTCGCTCCCTATGTCTGTCTGTCTCTGTCTCTCTCTCTCTGTCTCTCTCACATTCTATGATCATTCTATGATATATTCCCTCGGCTAAGCAGAGCCTGCAGCCCAGTCTTGTGCTGCAATGTTTATTCGACTCAAAGCGATAATTAGTAAATTTGAGAGAACAATGAGGAATATTCACTTTTATGCTTTACGGCCCAGAGTGCTTTTATCTCCTGATATTATGTTCGTAGAGAGCTTGTTGACTCCTTTCTTCTCGACTCAAAAGCTGGAGGAAATTCAAGAGTATGATCTGTAATGTCGTAGGCTGTCAGTTGTTATCGTGTGGTGGATGATCTTAGGCATGTTTGAGATAACAGAGATTTATTATTTTTTTGAAGAAGCAGTCAAGCATTTATTTTTTGTTTGTACTCAGTTTGGTATCTCACGTTGATGTCCTCACATACATCTACGTGAGAACACTTCCCCATTGTGCAGTTGGGGTCCCTTGATTGTTACAAACGTTGGTTGGACATGTATATGAGTGGGATTGGGTGGTTATAAATAGGAGCTGCCTCGTGTTTGCCAATAGGCCCTTTGCAGTTATATTTATTTTTATGATGTACTCACTCTGATGTACTCACTCTTATGTACTCACGTAGATGTACTATCGCAGATGTACTCACGTAGATGTACTCATGTAGATGTACTCTCGTAGATGTACTCACCTAGACATACTGGGACGTGGGAATTATGATGTCTGACGACCTAACATTTGCTGAACATTACCGAGCAAATATAGCGGCGGCCTGGAAAATGACAGGATGGATTATGAGAACGTTCAAATCCAGAAACCCCCACAGCAATGCTAACACTATTTAAATTACTGGTGCTGTCCCATCTTGAGTATTGCTCAGTACTTACTTTCCCCTTCAGAGCGGGAGAGATTTCTGAATTAGAGGGAATCTCTTGGAGAGAACATATATGTTCATATATCAGAGAACATATATGACACGCAAAAGAATTGATAAAACATCTGAATTATTCGGGCCGTCACAAAACTTTCAAAATGCATTCTCTGGAAAGGAGACGAGAAAAGTATCAAATAATATACATGGAAGATACTGGAGGGGCAGGTCCCAAATTTGCACAGTAGAATAACAATATACTGGAGCGAGAGGTACGGAAGGAAACGCAGAATAGAAACATTGAGGAGTACAGGTGCCATAGGCACAATCAGAGAACACTGTCTTAACATCAGGGGTCCCCGGCTATTAAACATCCTCCCAGCAAGCAGTAAAAATATTGCTGGAACGAAGGTGGATATATTCAATGGGGGTACTTGGACAGGTTCTTGCAAGACGTGCCGGACCAACCAGGCTGTAGTAGACATGTGGGCCTGCGAGCCGCTCTAAGCAACAGCTCATTGGACGAAGTTATCACAAGTCGAGCCTGGCTTCAGGCCGGGCTTGGGGGATTGAACTCCCGAAACCCTCTCCCATGTATGCTCCAAGGATACTCAGGTACATGTACTCACCTACATATACTCAATTGCATGTACTCACCTAGATATACTCAAGTACATGTATTCACCTAGATATATTGAAATACATGTACTCACCTAGATATATTCAAACACATGTACT